>NC_137797.1:84793900-85016400 GCF_963383645.1 Muscardinus avellanarius
GCTCCATTATTGTTCTTCTTTCCCATAATTTCAGAAGTTTGTGCCTTCTCTGGGTTCTTCCCCAGGTCACCATGACTTCACTTAGGGTGCTCTGCATCTCTAGTTTGTGTTAATTTCACCCGCCACTACTCCTTTACTGGGTTGTATCACAAAGTCTCAGACCCAGAGAGTTAATCGAGGCTGAACAAGACCGTGGGGGTGCCAGGTTGGGTGTTTTAACATGGGGAGCTGTGACTAGGGTGTGGTATATGTGCCACCACTACTCCTTCACTGGGTTGGACTGCAAAATCTCAGACCTAGGGAGATTATCAAAGCTGCACAAGTCCCTGGGGGTGGAGTGCTTGTATTTCTCTGTTAGGGGCCACAATTTCACTTACAGTTGTTGTGAGCACTGATCTGGAACTGTCGCAGGTGTGGTGAATCTCCTCTGCTGCTGGCAATATGGCGCTGCTGGCACGCCCTTGGCCGTGAGGCTGGTATATTTCTTTTCTGGTTTTGAGCTCCATTCTGAGTCCCTGGAGGGCATGATAAGCTTGACCACTGGGAGTTTTAGATGTTCTTTGTGCTGAAAGAACTGCTGAGTTACACCTGAATGATCTGCAGCTGCTCACTTCAGTTCCTCATTTATCTTTCTTCTCTGGAGCATGGTGCTGTGAGGCAAGATGGCACCAGCATGGCGTCCACTGCTGCAAGGTGGGCTGGTTTCTTTGCTGGTCTCTAGTTGTTCTTCTAGTCTTCTTTTTCATTATACCTTGTATTTACAGTTTTATTTCTCTGCTGATAGTGTTTTCTGGCTATGTAAAGCGCTGATTTTGTGGCAATAGAGATCAAGTGTTAACAGGACTCGTAAACGCTGCTTTTCTTCCCAGAAGTCCCAAAATTCTTAATTATTTTTCTGGCATCTTCTACAGCTTAGAATTAGTGATCTCCTTGTTGAATTGTGGGAGTTTATTCTTTCCTCATTGATCTTCATTCTCATATTTTCAGAATTCTCAGGTTTGTAACTCTGTTGTCTTGGCATCTTCTTCCTTTTCTTGTGAGGGTCCTATGTCAATTTGTTATCCCTTTTTAGTAAGACCTATGATGGTGGTATATATTTTCCTCAATTAATCTCTTTCATATACGTAATCAGACTTCTGTGTTTGTCTGTGTTTGTCCCCCCAGAGCCTTTTAAGGATATATTTCTTAGTCAGTATATTCAAGCAGGAATCTCTGATTGGCTGCAGCCCCCAATGCTCTCTAGGCCTAAACTCAGCAGGACCAGAGATTCTGATGGTTCATTCAGAGCCTGAGCCTGCTATGTTCCATGCTTGTGTCCCAGATGGCTAATCTTCAATGGCTCAGAGGCACTACCCCTGATCTGCTGGTTGTGATCATATAGAGTACTCTTAGTCACCAAGCACAAACTATGCTGGAAGAGTGTTGCATTCTCAGCCTGTAGCTTCAATCATATGAAACTCTGATGGCCCCTGGCTTTCCTTCTCTTATAGCTTCGGTTCTAATAAATATAATTGCTCCATTCTGAACTTGGGGTTTGAATGGGTCAATTTTTTTTTCAATACTAAGGATGGAACCCGGGGCATTCTACCTCCAAGCTACACCCCAGCCCTATTATTTATTCTTTCTTTTATAACAGGATCTCACTGAGTTGCAAAGGACCTCACTAAGTAGTTGAGGCTGGCCACAAACCCATATCCTCCTGTCTCAATCCCCCAAATACTGGGATTACAAGCATGTGCCACCACGCCTGGCTTTGAATGGTTCAATTATTTAGCTCCAGGGACACTGCTACTCTGGGAAGCCATGATCATGTGAGAACTTTTGGCTTTTGGCCTTGGTGCTTGTGGCCTCCAAAAACTATCTGATGAGATTTTATTGCCTTTTGAGCCTGTAGCACAGTTGGCTGAATTATTTCACTCCAAAGACACCACTGCTGGTGATTCTGTGGTGATTGTTGGAGAGCTTGCAGGGGTGGGGTGAACAGCCAACCATAGGTCCTGCCTGCCTGCCTGAATGTTCTGTTAATTCATATAACTTCTGTGTCCAACTATAGCCCCTACTCCCACTTCCAAGGGAAGATTTGCCAACTCGTAGATCTCTTGGGTCTGTTCATTACCATGCAAGTCCCTGTAGCCACACAGGTCACCACTGAAATGGTTTGTAAATTCATAGTCTTGACAAGTGCCCCTTGGGTTCATGTGGGAAAGGGATGAGCTCACTAGAGGGTTTTGGAGATTCACAGTGGTTTTGATGAGGTCTTGAGGGCTTGCCCTTTCTGAGTCTCAGTTCAGCTGAAGCTGAAGGCTGTTTGGCTAGGTGGCCTGGGAAGTCACAGCATTGAGTTATTCAAGTGTAGAGAGAAGAATGAGATTGTTTTTGATGATGGTTTTCTGCACTAACTGACTAGATAAGATTCTGATTCTACTTTGCTGGAGTAGAGACCCACTAGGTTCCAGCAGCCACCAGCCCCAGGCATGGGCTCACAAAGATGGCACAGCATCCACTATCCAGATGCAGTCCTTTGCTCTCTGTGCTACATCCAATTACACTGTGTTTCAGCTGTCTTTCTTCTGTCAAGTTATGGTGGCTTTTCTGCCCTTGCCAAGCAGCAATCTTTCCTCTGGTTGAGTTCTCAGTCTTGAAGCAACTGAAATGCACTGTCTTTCTGTATTCTACCATCCTTAATCTCTTAGATTTTTATTGTATAGGGTCCTCATTCTTTCCTGTCATTCATCTTTACAAATTCAACATCAGTTTTTTGGCAGGTCACATTTTCTTTTCACTATTCTTAGTTTTCAGTCATTATTTAGTATATCTTTTACATTTAGTTTTGGTTTACTTTTAAAATGTTCAAAAATTTTTTTAATTTATTTTTATTGGTGCATTGTAATCATACATCACATTGGAATACAAGACTTGAGAGGATATACAAGCACACATCATCCAATTAGCCCTCATCCAGCCCCCATCCCATTCCTTCCCCCTCCCTCCATCCCATGCTTGTTTGGTGATTAACTTTGATACATATGTTTATGTACCTCCTGCTTTTTAAAGAGGCTTCATCCTCCCCTATTCCATACCCTCTGATTGGTCACCTTAATTGCTTCACTATAGGGCCCTTTCTATAGCTCGACCACTTCCTGTTGCCCCTTTCCTCCTAGTTATTGCTGATTAGGGGAAGCATCTGATTTTTATTTTCTGCGATATTTCTCTGTGCATGCCGCATTGAAAATACCTGGCTACCCGGTGGACTGATCCAGACCTCGCTGGCTCAACAGCGGCCTTGCCTCATGGGAGGCCCCGATTCTGGTCTCACTGGCCCCGACACTGGCCTAACCCCTTAG
Organism: Muscardinus avellanarius; assembly: GCF_963383645.1. Lineage (NCBI taxonomy): Eukaryota > Metazoa > Chordata > Mammalia > Rodentia > Gliridae > Muscardinus > Muscardinus avellanarius. Next base: position 84,797,245 of record NC_137797.1, read on the forward strand.
CTGGCTCCGATGCTGGCCTCAGAGGCCCCAGCACTGGCCTTCCTCACTACAGGCTCCGATGCTCGCCGATGGCCCTGGCATCGGCCTAACTCCTCGGCAGGCTCCGATCCAGGCCTTGGAGGCCTCAGTAGCGGCCTTCCTTCATGGAAGGCTCCGATGCCAGCCACTGGCCCTGGCACTGGCCTAACCCCTCAGCAGGCTCCGATCCCAGCCTCTGAGACCCCGGCACCGGCCTTGCCTCATGGCAGGCTCTGATCCTGGCCTCGTTGGCCCCAGCACCAGCCTAACCCCTCAACAGGCTCCGATCCCGACCTCAGAGGCCTTAATAGCGGCCTTGCCTTACAGAATGCTCCGATGCCGGCCGCTGGCCCCGGCACCGGCCTAACCCCTCAGCAGGCTCTGATCCCAGCCTTGGAGGCCCCAGCACTGGCCTTGCCTCATGGCAGGCTCCGATCCCAGCCTCGGAGGCCCCAGCACCAGCCTGACCACTCGGCAGGCTCCAATCCCGGCCTCAGAGGCCTCAGCACTGGCCTTGCCTCACGGCAGGCTCCGATCCCGGCCTCGCCGGCCCCAGCACCAGCCTAACCCCTTGGCAGGCTCCGATCCCAGCCTTGGAGGCCTCAATAGCGGCCTTGCCTCATGGAAGGCTCCATGCCGGCCATTGGCCACGGCACCGGCCTAACCCCTCGGCAGGCTCTTATCCTGGCCTCGGAGGCCCCAACACCTGCCTTGCCTCATGGCAGGCTCCGATTCTGGCCTCACTGGCCCCAGCACCAGCCTAACCCCTCAGCAAGCTCCGATCCCGGCCTCGGAGGCCTCAGTAGTGTCCTTGCCTCACAGAAGGCTCTGATGCCGGCCGCTGGCCCCGGTAATGACCTAACCCTTCAGCAGGCTCCAATCCAGGCCTTAGAGGCACCAGCGCCGGCCTTTCCTCACAGTGAGCTCCGATGCTGGCCTTGCTGGCCCTGTCACTGGCCTAACCACTCGGCAGGCTCTGATCCCAGCCTCAGAGGCTCCAGCACTGGCCTTGCCTCACAACAGGCTCCAGCTTTGCTGTGTCCATCGCCGGCCTCACCCCTTGGCAGGCTCTAATCTGAGCACCCTCTTCACCCAACTATTTGTTCCACATTCTCAAGGGTGTGTGGTGGTAGCATTCTGCCTCTGGTGTCATTATTTCAAAGGTTCCAGATGTAATGCATCAGATCTCTGCCTCCCCTGAGTACTGGCCACTGCCATTGCCACTGTCTCCACCATTTCAAATCTTTCCCAAGCTCTTTTTCCACTCTGAATGTTGTCCAGTGTTCCTAAGCATGCGTGACGATAGCATTCGACCTTTGGTGTAATTTCTCCAAAAAAATAAAAAATAAAAAATAAGGTTGGTAGGCTCCGATTTCTGCTTCTCTTGGATACAAGTCTCCACCGCCAATGCGGAGACCGCTTTCAACACCGCCTTTCTCCTTGGTCTCCGCTAAAGTCTCTCTCCTTACAGGTGATATTCAAGATTCTTAACAATGTAGAGAAGAAGCAGTCCTCCTTTGCAGGGAATTTTTCCAATAATTCCAGTGCATTTGGATAAGTTTTGTCTGCATCTCCAGTATCCTGGCATCAGCCATGGTCTCCTTGACCACTCTCTGATATTTTCCTTTTTTCTTTTTCTTTTCCTTTTTTACAAGGTCCTTCCGGGTGGAAAGGGGGTCACCTAGGGGTGCCCCACCAGTGCCTGCCCACCTGCCCAGGGTCCTTCCAGATGGGGAAAGGGTCGCCTAGGGGTGCCCCACCAGCACCTGGCCACCCGCCCAGGGTCGGGGCCAGAGGCCCGGACCACAGGGCCCTTCTGGGTGGAACGGGGGTGTCCTAGGGGTGCCCCGTCAGCACCTGCCAACCTGCCCAGGGTCGGGGCCAGAGGCCCGGGCCACAGGGTCATTCCAGGTGGAGAGGGGGTCACCTAGGGGTGCCCTGCAAGTGCCTGCCCACCCGCCCAGTGTCAGGGACAGAGGCCCGGACCACAGGGTTCTTCCGGGTGGAAAGGGAGTCACCGAAGGGTGTCCCGCCAGCACCTGCCCACCCGCCCAGAGTCGGGGACAGAGGCCCAGGCCACGGGGTCCTTCTGGGTGGAGAGGGGGTTGCCAAAGGGTGCCCCGCCAGCGCCTGCCCACCTGCCCAGGGTCAGAACCAGAGGCCCGTACCACAGGGTCCTTCCGGGTGGAAGGAGGGTCGCCAAAGGGTGTCGCGCCAGTGCCTGCCCACCCGCCCAGGGTCGGGGCCAGAGATTCTGGCCTCACTGGCCCCAGCACCAGCCTAACCCCTCAGCAAGCTCCGATCCCGGCCTCGGAGGCCTCAGTAGTGTCCTTGCCTCACAGAAGGCTCTGATGCCGGCCGCTGGCCCCGGTAATGACCTAACCCTTCAGCAGGCTCCAATCCAGGCCTTAGAGGCACCAGCGCCGGCCTTTCCTCACAGTGAGCTCCGATGCTGGCCTTGCTGGCCCTGTCACTGGCCTAACCACTCGGCAGGCTCTGATCCCAGCCTCAGAGGCTCCAGCACTGGCCTTGCCTCACAACAGGCTCCAGCTTTGCTGTGTCCATCGCCGGCCTCACCCCTTGGCAGGCTCTAATCTGAGCACCCTCTTCACCCAACTATTTGTTCCACATTCTCAAGGGTGTGTGGTGGTAGCATTCTGCCTCTGGTGTCATTATTTCAAAGGTTCCAGATGTAATGCATCAGATCTCTGCCTCCCCTGAGTACTGGCCACTGCCATTGCCACTGTCTCCACCATTTCAAATCTTTCCCAAGCTCTTTTTCCACTCTGAATGTTGTCCAGTGTTCCTAAGCATGCGTGACGATAGCATTCGACCTTTGGTGTAATTTCTCCAAAAAAATAAAAAATAAAAAATAAGGTTGGTAGGCTCCGATTTCTGCTTCTCTTGGATACAAGTCTCCACCGCCAATGCGGAGACCGCTTTCAACACCGCCTTTCTCCTTGGTCTCCGCTAAAGTCTCTCTCCTTACAGGTGATATTCAAGATTCTTAACAATGTAGAGAAGAAGCAGTCCTCCTTTGCAGGGAATTTTTCCAATAATTCCAGTGCATTTGGATAAGTTTTGTCTGCATCTCCAGTATCCTGGCATCAGCCATGGTCTCCTTGACCACTCTCTGATATTTTCCTTTTTTCTTTTTCTTTTCCTTTTTTACAAGGTCCTTCCGGGTGGAAAGGGGGTCACCTAGGGGTGCCCCACCAGTGCCTGCCCACCTGCCCAGGGTCCTTCCAGATGGGGAAAGGGTCGCCTAGGGGTGCCCCACCAGCACCTGGCCACCCGCCCAGGGTCGGGGCCAGAGGCCCGGACCACAGGGCCCTTCTGGGTGGAACGGGGGTGTCCTAGGGGTGCCCCGTCAGCACCTGCCAACCTGCCCAGGGTCGGGGCCAGAGGCCCGGGCCACAGGGTCATTCCAGGTGGAGAGGGGGTCACCTAGGGGTGCCCTGCAAGTGCCTGCCCACCCGCCCAGTGTCAGGGACAGAGGCCCGGACCACAGGGTTCTTCCGGGTGGAAAGGGAGTCACCGAAGGGTGTCCCGCCAGCACCTGCCCACCCGCCCAGAGTCGGGGACAGAGGCCCAGGCCACGGGGTCCTTCTGGGTGGAGAGGGGGTTGCCAAAGGGTGCCCCGCCAGCGCCTGCCCACCTGCCCAGGGTCAGAACCAGAGGCCCGTACCACAGGGTCCTTCCGGGTGGAAGGAGGGTCGCCAAAGGGTGTCGCGCCAGTGCCTGCCCACCCGCCCAGGGTCGGGGCCAGAGGCCCGGACCACAGGGTCCTTCCGGGTGGAGAGGGGGTAGCCTAGGGGTGCCCTGCCTGCGCCTGCCCACCCGTCCAAGGTCAGGGCCTGAGCCCCCCCCAAAATTTTTTAATATCTATATTAGAAAAATATTAAAGACAGCCATTCTGGCATTGATGATTTAATTTTTAACCTCATTAAAATTATCTCAAATTCTAGAAGTAATTATTTTAGGATGAATTATAAGCACAGCTATATGGTATTTAGCAAGTTGTTATCAGGTCCATCATAATTGACTAATAGCTTGCAGTTTATGTGATTTGAAGCCTTTTTAAAATATTTCTCATTTTAATTATTTCATCTTCTCAGAGACCAATGTATAAAAAAATTATTATTACTAAGTGCATTCAAGGTTACTAGCATCTCTCTACTGAAAAATTACAAGAGGAAAATAAAATCATTAATAAAGCATCCAGCAATTTGATGAAAGTATGGGTTGAAATAAAGTCTTGCATTTCCCATTTTTCATGGCTTCAAAACAATGTTATTAGTAGCACCTAGGGATTTCTAAAATTGTTGACAGAAACTATTTAAAGGACATTTTAAGCATTCAGAAGGACTTTTCTAAATGCAAATTTTCTTTATAATAGGAAAATAATATCTTAAATATTTTGAGTATTTTTATGGTGATATTTTACTAGAAAAGTATTAATGATGGGATTTTTTTTATTGCAATTAGACCAAAGAGAATAAGTATTCTCAGTTTTGGTTTAGCAACACTAGAAATACTTATTAATGTTAAACAATAACATCTTACTTAAATACTTACTAATGTTGAACATCTTAGAGATGGTGTACCATAGTCTAAAGAATACAAAGAAGACTTGCTTAAATAGAGCAGAGATACATGTCTGGCATGGTGTTGCATGCCTATAATTCCAGTACTTGGGAGGCTGAGACAGAAGGATCACAAGTTCAAAGCCAGCCTCAGCAACCTAGACTCTCAACAACTTAAACTTTGATTTAAAATAAAAAATTTAATAGAGCTGAATTTCTAGCTCAGCGGAAAAATGCTCCTAGGCTCAATTCCCAATACAAGTATGTATATATATTTACTTTAAATTAATTAATTTAATTTAAATTAATTTAAATTAAAATAAAATTTCATATATATATATATATATATATATATATACATATACATATACATATACATATACATATATATACACATATATGAAAATGTAAGATAAAGTGTTATAGTTTAATATTTTTCCTGATACATATTTGATGATGTCTACTCTGACATAAAATGGGCCTATATGTATCCTATTTACACAATTCAGGCCATTATCATTACAGTACATAGAGAGGTTCCCATTTTAACATTCATGTGTATGATCTGCATAAGGCTCCTATCAAGGTGACTTGCACCTCAATACTAGGTTCTCAATGAAGGAATCGATGAAAAATGCTAATTTCATTTCCTCTTTCGAAAATGTGCATCTGCTTAATTTTAACCACTTTTTAATTTTAAGCTCTTTTTCACTTTCTGACTCCAGTTTCTAAGCTTTTTTATTTAACAAAACTTCAGAAACATTTTTACCACTGAAGACTTCAGGGTGGTGAATAAGCCCCAGAATAAGATAAAATTAACAATCCTAGACCTCAGGGCAAGATCAGAAACTTCTATTTTCTAGGTCAGAGACCATACACTAGCAGCCAAAACCTACTTCTTTTTCACTCCACTGTTAAAGCAAAACAACGCATATGAATGAAATAAGAATATTTCAGCCGGGCATGGTGGTGCATGCTTGTAATCCCTGCACTTGGAAGTCGGAGACAGGAGGATTGTGCAGGTTTGAAGCCAGCCTCGCTGGTTTAAGAGACCCTGTTTCCAAATAATCCCAGAGGTAGGAGCATTTCCAAGAATTCCAGTACCACCAAAAAAAATAAAATAAGAATATTTCATATCAGATTTTTTAGTCCTTTAATTCCCCTTAAACATGGGACATGTAGCCACTCAACAATTGTACCCCCTCAGTCACCACTGGGCTTAACTGGGACTGTCCCTTCAATGGAACCCTGCACACTACAAGTTACACAATCCTCACCACTTTCTGATGTGCTATCCTGAGTCCTTTTATAATTTATTTGCCTGGTCTCTACATACATTTGGATTTGAGATGTGATTTGAATAAAATTACCATACTATTGAGAAGATTAAATGAAGGTCAATCTACTTTTGCATCTAGGGACCATTTTATGAAGTGATCCTCACTTTACGAGGACATCTCCTGATGTATCCGCAAAAAGTTAACTATATATTAAGGAACAGTTTAACCTTGGAAAGTATTATTTTTCATGTGGATTTTAGAAGTCAGTGATATTTGTTCAAATTTCTTCCAAGATAGATTGGTGTTGGGGATCATAATGGCCCAGCAGGTGGTACCCTGTTTTTGCTAGATGCAGAGGAGCTGTAGTTTGGGTGAAGAGAGCAGAAGAAAATCAGCTATAGTCATATGCTTACAAAGTTTGCCATGATGGCAATAGAAATTTGTGTATACTTTGTTTTCATGTATGTATGTGTACAGGTATATATATAGTATTCCAAGGTCAATTATTAATTTTGTTTTTATAACAGTTGCAAATTTATAAGCAAGAGATATTTACAACCATGGAAGTTTACTCCCCCAAGCCCAGAGAATGGCCTTTTCCAGGTGTTGGAGTGGGAATGGAGGGACTGAATTTGTTCTCACGTCACAATCACTGTCTCATAGATTTTTGTTGAATAAATGTCTATACATGGGCTAAGAGAAATTGTTCTGAGGTTAAATTCATTCTATGAAATCTCAGTAAAATGAAGTGAAACATATTTCTTTTTAAAAAGATTCCTATTATAAATTATGAATCTCCAAAATAGTTTCTAGTTTCTTTTTTCAAGTTATTTCACTCTGCTTCCCAGTGCTGGGGATCAAACTCAGGACCTCATTTATACTATGCAAGAGATCTACCACTGAGCTGCATTTCCAGCCCTCAAACTACTTTTTCATGGTTTACCTATCAGTATCTGTGATATCTATGTTTCATGATCCACTCACTAGAAACATCAATAGACCAATGAACTGGAACAATTTCTTAGACAAAAATGCCTCTAAACTAAAAAACAAACGGCTATCCCTAAGTGGCTCTGCATTAGCCTGGATAACATAACTTTGTGTATATTCCTAGTTTTATTTTTTATTATGCAGTTTTCTAACTTATAATTTAAGTGAAATTTCTTTCCCAGAAAGGAAAGTCTCATGCTACCAATAATTCTGATTTCTCAATCAAAGATATCTCGAAGTCAATAAGTTGGCATTTAGGTTTAAAAATTTATCTCTTGTGAATTAAACAAGCAAAAATTTGAACTTTCCTAGATGAAGTCATGACAGATCAGGTCTCTAAAGCTGAAAAATTGAGAAAAAGAACCCCAGTCAAAAAAATCACTGATTTTTTTTATTTTTTGTGACTGACTAATCTCAGCATGTTCTCCAATTTCATCCATTTCCCCACAAATGATGTAATTTTGTTCTTCTTTATGGCTGAGTAAAATTTCATTGTGTACATGTCCCATAGTTTTGCAATCCATTCATATGTTAATGAACATCTTGGCTGGTTCCATAGTGATTGTGCAGAAGCTAGGGAGAAAAAGGATCATAGAAGAAACTCTAGACAAAGAAGGAGAAGCCATAGATGAGCAAATAAGGTGACCTAAGTGAAGGGGATGGGAGGGAAAAGAGGGAACTTCCCTAATGTACATGACATTCATTCATAAACATATCGAAGTCAATCAGTAAGCCAAACATGAGAATAGAAAAGGGAGAAAGAATGAGGGAAAAAAAGGAAGGGCTAAATGAGTGATGTGTGTATGTATGCCTCTACCATTTGTACCCCCATTAAAATGCATGATTACAATGCACCAATAAAATTTTTTAATAAAATAATTAAGTAAAATAAAATAAATCACGAAATACATTTTTGGCTGAATCTGGCTTTACCCATAATTATAGAAAATTTCAAAAGTGGCTGCCTAAAATCATTTTATACTTCAAAAATATGTCACAGACATTGCTGTATAAGTCTCCATTGGTCGCTATTGAGCATGATTCTTGTCTGGATGATACTAATCAGTGATAAACTAATTCATATACTCATTCATTTATTCGCCAAATATATATGGAATACTGATTCACATCTGTCCAGGTGCTGGAGATACAATGATAAGTAAAATATGCCTGGCTTCAAGTAGTTCAAAGGTTAAAAAAAAGTCACAAATAAAATAAAATTAAATTAAAATTCCCTTCCTGACAAAAAGCTCTGGTAAAATTTGTTTATAGTACTCTGCAATGGGTGAACATACATCTCTTTAAATCAAGGAAAATAGAGCCTTGGAAATACTAAATATTGTAGGAATTAAGATCACAGCACCACTCAGTGTTGCAGAATTCATATTTACTATCAAATATTGAATCCCCGCCAAGAAATAGAACAAAGCACAATCAACAGCCATCAAATATTTTAATACCTCTCAAGGCTGGGCTAAAGGTCAGCTAAGAACAGTGAAGTAGGAGAGATGCACACCTGTGAAATCTCTGCTCTGCCTGGGTTTCAGATGTTATTTATGCTTCTATTTATTAAGTTGCATCTACTGATTATATAAGCATGGTTACTAGAAAAAGTTGTCCAGAGGCACCATGTAATGACATTTAAAAATTCTAGTTCTCACAGTGGAAATTTTATTACTTGACATCACTAATGTTTAAAAAAAAATCAAAATTTCTCTCTTAGAATTCAGTAGTAGCTGGGCTTGGTAGCGCATACTTGTAATCCCAGTACTAGGTAGACTGAGACAGGAGGATCACATAGATTCGAAGTCAACCTCAGCTACTTAGCAGGGCTTTCAGCAACTTAGTGAGACCCTGTTTCTAAATAAAATATAAAATAAGTCTGGGAGTGTGGCTCAGAGGTAGAAAGCCCCTGGGTTTTATCCCCAGTACCACAACAAAAAGGGAAAAAAAATCAGTACTAAGAAAAAAAAAAATCTTCCCTTATGAAATTTTTGAATTTTGATCATCTGAAAATTATAATCAATCCTGTATTAGAAACCATTATAACCTCTTTTGAATTAAAAAGTGTTCTAGATTATTAATCTATGAATAACTGAACAGACAAATAAATGTGTGAATGAATTAATGGGTAGTTGGTACCACAAGTAAATGGATAGATAAATAGTAGTTTTCATTCTCCATAAAAACTTATCTCTTCAAATATAGCTAATGTTTATGCTACATTATACTTTCTACATGTATTTTAATAAAAATATTATCAATATTACAGAAGTATTTTATACTCAAGAATATGATAGTTTTAATGATTCACATTTGAATTTTAATCACAGCACTAATGAGTCCATATTTTCTAATGCACTTGGAATACTACATGACATAGGACAAAACACTACACTGTGCTTGTCACATAAGTTGTTCTATAAAATATTATAAATTGGACTTCTGGGAAGATAGCGATGGAGAAAAGCAGGGCTTACGAGCCCCGCTAACAACCAATCTCTATTACCACAAAATCAGCACCCTTCATAGCCAGAAAACACCATCAGTAGAGAAACAAAAAATGTAAATACAAGGGACAGAGAAAAAGAGGGCTGGAAAAATGAGACAACAGAAAGAAACCAGACTGCAGTGCTGCAGCCAAAGCCACAGCGTGGAGTGGCGTGGCGCCATCTTCCCTTGCAGCACCAGGCCCCAGAGAGGAGGGGGACTCAGAACAGAGCTCAGAGCCACAGAGGAGATACGCCGGCCTCATGCCCGAGGACACGGCAGCAGAGCCTTACTGCCGGTGGCAGCAGCGAGTTCACTGGACAGCACCAGATCAACACACTAAACAGGTCACCAGGCTCCAGAGAGGAGCGGCGAACAGAGATCGGAGGTGAGCTGCTGCGGATCAGCGGGGCAGAATTTGGCAGATTTTTTGGTGCAGAGAGCATCTAAAGATCCCAAGGGCGTGGCAGTGGTGCCTTATTGCCACCAGTGGCAGCAGCAGAGAATTCACCAAGTCCATTACAGCTCCTTCAGCACACTCAACAACCATGAGTCAAATTCCAGCCCCTAGAGGAGAAATCCAAGTACTGCACTCCCAGGAACTTGACCCAGTGGGGGAGTGGTGGCATAGATATCACACCATAGTCACAACTCCCCGCAGGAGAACACCCAACCTGGTGCCACCCATGGTCTAAAGCAGCCTCGATTGACTCCCTGGGTCTGAGACTTTACAATACAACCCAGTAAAGGAATAGTGGGGACTTAGATACCACAGACTCGAGATCCAGAGCACCTTAAGTGAACTCGTAGTGACCCAGAGAAGAAACCAGAGAAGGCACAAACTTCCGAAATCATGGGAAAGAGGAATAACAATGGAGCAATGAATGCCCACAACCCCACAACTTCAGAACCTGATAACACAGAAATTTAGAGATTTCTAGAAGATCAAATCAGGAAAATAACTGTAGAAATAATAGAGGTGTTTCGAAAAGAATTCAGAGAGAGTCAAAAAGAGATAAAGGATGCAATTAATGAAGTAAAGGCCTCAATTCAAAGTACAAACAACCAATTAGACCACATGGAGAATAGAATCTCGCTCCTAGAAGATGATCACTCCAAAAATGAACGCATAGTTTCTAATTTAGAAAAAAAAAATCCAACAGCAAGAATCTGACATTGAAGAAATATGGGCCCATTTCAAAAGAGCTAACCTAAGAATAATTGGAATAGAGGAGGGAAAAGAGGGTGAAACCAAAGGGACCAACAATCTCTACAAGGAAGTAATAGCAGAAAATTTTCCAAACGTAGAGCAAGAGGTTGATACACAGGTCCAGGAAACGTATAGAACTCCCTTTAGACAAGATCGGAGAAGAGGATCCCCACGCCACATAATTGTCAAAATGACCAATGTGGAAGCCAAGCAGAGAATCTTAAAGGCAACAAAAACAAAGGGCCAAGTGACATTCAGAGGCAAACCAATTAGAATCACTCCAGACTTCCCAAACCAAGTCATGAGAGCCAGAAGAGCTTGGAGTAACATATTCCAAACTCTGAAAGAAAACAACTTCCAGCCAAATTTTCTACCCAGCAAAACTTTCTATCAAATTAGATGGGGAAATAAGAAGTTTCCATGACAAACAGAAACTCAAGGAATTTATGTCTTCAAAACCAGCGCTAGAGAAAAAAACTCAAAGAGATTAATTACAAAGAAGAAATAGGTAACACACACCAGAACCAGAGAAACAAGATTTTCCATCCAACAGACAACTAAGATTGGTTATCTGTGGAGATTCATTATTTATGTTAGTCTTTTACCTATTTCTAAATTGTATTGTTTGCTTTATTGTTGCTAATTTTTAGGATCTCTAGTTGTAATATTAATACCTTCAGATATAGCATTTGGAAATATTTTATCCCATTCTATCAGTAACTTTTAACTCTGTTTACATTGTCTTTGGATATACAATATTTTTTAGGGAGTTTGTATACTCTTCTGTTGCCTGTGCCATTGAAATCATATCCAAGAAATCACTGCCAATTTCAATGTTGTGAGGTTATATGAACCAGATTTTCTTCTAAAAGTTTATAGTCTTAAGATTTATATTTAGGTCTTTTATCTATTTTGAGTTAATGTTTGTATATGGTGTTAGGTAAGGGTCCAATTTTATTCTTTTTCATGTAATTATTATTTTCAACAATATTTAGTTAAAAGATTATTATTTCCTCCACCAAATGTTCATGGAAACCTTGTCAAAAATAACTTGACAATATATGGAAGAATTTATCTCTAAGCTTTTATTTAACTCCAATAGCTTATATATCTGCCTTTATAACAGTACTACACTGCTTCAATTATTGTAGCTTTATAAGGTTTGAAATCAGAAAATATATATCTTCTAGCTTTGTTCTTTTACAAGATCGTTTTGGCTATCTAGAGTCCATATTCCATATTAGGATGGATTTTTTCTGAAAAATAAATAAATAAATGATAGTTTCACCTAAAAAAAAGAAAAAAATATTCTCTGGTAAGAAAGAAAGCAAAAAGAAATATTGAAATGTTATCTTTAAGTCATCAAAAGCCTGGTATCACACAAATGAAACTGTTCTGTGAGATTATCATTGTTAATTTTGGATAAATTGCTATAATACTAGATGTCAACCACTAAGCCAAGCATGGGAAGAAGGGATGGGGAGGGAACGGGGTGGGGATTAAGTAGGGGCTAACTGGGTGATGTGTGCATGTATGTCTACAAAAGTTTTTTTTTTTATTCCATTATGATGTATGAATACAGTGCACCAATAAAAATATTAAAAAATTATAAATTGGTGTGAAAACTTGAAAATTATTAAAAAGTTAATTATCATGGCACATGTTTGGTTAGAGAATAAATATGTTCCCAAAGAAAAGGGCAAATATTTTTAAATATTTTCTAAAATTCTTCAAATAAATTTCAACAAAGCTTTATTGTCTTTTCTGAGTTGTAATATTAACATTTCTTAAATATGTCTTAGGATAGAACTGGCATCAACAGAACACACTCCCCTAGAGAAGCTGCAGAAATGCCTCCTGAATCTGAAATATCAAAAGCTGGTTCATTCTAACCACAAGGGACATGGTAGAAGCCAGAACACAGTGTTCAACATTATATACTGATATTAATGATGTATGAGGAAATTTATGATTTCACCAAATATCAGGGCACTCTGGAAACTTGAAGAGGTAAATGTGGAACAAATGAAGAGACTGTCCTCCAGCTCTAGATACAACAGTGGCTAAAACAGGAGCCTGGGGATGGAAATGGCATGTCAAAAACAAACAGAAATTGAGATACTTCAGAGAATTCTCCAAATTCTTCCATCATATGAAACATCCCTGGCCATGATAACATTTGAATATAGAAGAAACCAAAGAAGTGACTTGGTAAAATAAAAAATAGAGTAAGACTTTTCTAAAACAAATTTCACACAAAGGCAGAACTTCTCTCAGAGTTAGACCCAAAGGAACTTTCTAGTTCATTAGCAAGGAGGCACATCTGCCATCACCACCACCACCACCCCGGAGAAATGAGAATAAGAAGCTCCAGCTAGAAACAGGGGGAGGGTTGGACACCACTAGTATCAAATTTATATCCCAACAGTATTAGTACCATACCTGCTGCGTTCATGAGTTAAATTCTAATAGTGAACCTCACATGTGAGGAAGGTTCTAAAAGAGGTACTGAAATTTCAGTTACTTCCAGAGTGTAGATTCTGGGGAGGAGTTTTACAGGGAGCTAAGGCTTTGTAGGACTCACTGGTGACTTCCCTGAATCCATGGTACATTTTATTTCTCACCGATCTCTTTCCAGCAAACCCCCAATTATGCTTCAGATATTAGAACAGACTCCCCTTCCTTCAAGAAGCTTCCCCTGAAACTAAAAATGTCTGGACAAATTTTATTGGTGTCCTTGCTTGACCTTTGGATTCATTCTCATCGCACAAGATCTCAATACATGCCTATTTCTTTTTCTGTAGCATTCTTCTACATTTTCTTCCCACAACTTTTTTATATTGCTATTTACTTTCTATCTTTGAGTGGTCTTATCATTTTCTCTGTTTCAACCAGCCCATCTGCATATCAATTCTAAATCAACATCCCAAACCTGATAGAATTCTCCACTTTGATCTGTACAAAACTAAAATTTTCAAAATATTCTTTCAAAACTTACTCTTCCTCCTGAAACCTGACTTTTTTTTTAACAGTGTCATTGTTCTCCTGGTCTTAAAAGAAATGTTAAATTTATTTTTGGCTTCTTTCTCTCCCTCCCTAGACCACCATGCCTATAAACAGCCAATTCTATAAATAACCCCACCAACACTGTCTCTAGAATGCATTTTTATTATTCTGATTCAGAACCTCAATGGTTTCTACCTAGGATTACTTTGTAGCTGTTCTAAGAGTCTCTTCAGTGTGTTGACATGTTGCTGCCAAATACTCTTTTCTGTTTTGTTTTGTTTTGTTTTGTTTTGTTTTGTTTTGTTTTTGGTAGTATGCATTGAACTCAGGAACATTCTACCTCCAGGATACACCCCCAGCCCATTTTATTTTTTATTTTGAAATAGAATCTCACTAAGTTTCTGAGGGTCTTCCTAAACTGCTAAGGTTGGCATGAACTTATAATCCTCCTGTCTCAGCTTCTGAAGTACTGATATTATAGGCATGTACCACTGTGCCTATCTTGCTGCCAAACATTCTTAATGCATCTATAGTATAGTTGGTCTATACTACTCCTCAATTTGTCCTATAATAATAAATGTTAACTCTAAGCCTGGCTTTCTAAATACCTCACCATCTGGCCTTGAGCTGTCCTTCTGGCCCCTCTTCCACAATTAGCCACTTAAATGCTCCAGCCCAACTAATCTATTCCTCCAAGTAACCTCTATACTGTCTCAGTCTCAGCATTTGTGTATCACCTCTACTTGGGAAGATATTGCCCACTGTATCCACACTTGCAAAATCCTGTCTTCATCTTGATCTTCTATATTCCTGTAAATGTCACATAATGAAGCAAATTTGAAGATTCTAGCTATGTTTTAGAAAGAAGAAAAATGCAACTTAGGCTAAGCTTCTTGAATCTGTGAAGAGTAGGAACTGCAAATAATCATAGAGAAATTTGGTAGGTATCAATTATTTAATCACCCAGGATTTATTAAATGTCTACTGACATCCTGAAAATATTTCAAATGCAGAAAGAAGTTCCAAAAAGGATAAAAATACCTCACACTCTGCACTGCTTAAAACCTCATTCTAAGTGACTACATTGCAGAGAAGTTTCCCTTGAGAATAAAAGTCCAGGAAAATCATTTCCACTTGTTTACAAAGCTGCCTTTCAACTCAGATGCTTCCTGGAGTTGAAAAGGTAGGAGCTCAAAAGTACAGAGCGACTGAACTCAACTCAACTTTGGATAATTTTTATTTTTAGTGGTTTCTCTGTGTTAGGCACATAAAAATGCTAATGAGCTTAGAAAGGAGGCTTTAAAATTGCAAATAAGAAATAGACAGAGAAAAGCAAAACACAAGTAAAATGGCAAATGAGATTACAAATAAATTTTAAATGTCAGCTATAAAAAGAATCATGGCTCAAGATCATAACAGATGCAAGTGATTTTAATAATCTAAAAAGCAATACCAGAGATGGTTGGAAAGAAAACCAAAATAACAAATGGTACCTGAATGAAATATTTAATTATTGTGACTGTTTAGAATTGTAATAAAAAATCTCTTTCACTGATCAGAAGGTTCTTAGGAAACAGAATTTATTCTACTTTAATATATATATATATATATATATATATATATATATATAGAGAGAGAGAGAGAGAGAGAGAGAGAGAGAGAGAGAGAGATGTATATATATTTAGATATATATACATGTCATGTAGCTAGGATGTCATAGATTATAATGACAATACAAAGGAGGTTAAGTATGATAGGAGCCCTCTCTGTTATTTCAATATTTTTGTGTATTTCTCACCAAAATATCCTTATAGGATGTTTACTTTTCTTATATTCTCACAACACACCCAAGTTCCCCTACTTTACTATGCCTTTGCTACTCCTAATTTATTTTTCTGGTATAATTTTCCCAATTTGTGCACATCCTAAGCCCCTACTCATTCTTTAAAGGCTCCTGTCTGGAGCCTTTCCTGTCCATTCCTAATCATACCAGCCACTTTACATGTAGCCCACAGGTGATCATTAGACTTCATTTCAATTATTTAGATCTTTGTGTGACCAGAAACTGCATCTTATTATTGTGAGTTTTGACACATAACACCATGTCACGCTTCTGCTGATTGGTAGATGAGCATGGAAACTATGTATGTAGCATTGTTAGATGTTAGAGGTCCAATGCCTGCATCACAGAGTTTAAACCTCACACAGCATTCACATAAAAGTGAATCTTAAGTTAGGTGAACCTAAAAATGTTTCAATGAATGAGAATAGAGTCTACTAATCTGGGGCCTACAGTAGCAGATTAACATAGATTCACATATCTACACAGAAAGAATATACAACATATACCAAAAAATTACTGCTTTTATCAACAATCTCCTTTTGAAAATTATTTGGTTACTGTTTATATCTTGAAAACACTCATGTTTGTTTATAGAAGTATCTCTCCATGGAAAGATAAGATTTAATAAATATTTGACCACCATGGAGAACATTTTCATAATGCAAGAAATAAAGTAAAAAAGTAAGAGCTATTACTTTAGAGCTTGGTCTGATTTTTAACAATTTGATCTGATAGGAAAATCAGGACAATTTGGGAACTCTAGACTATAAATTCCAGGGTTGGAATCTCAGCCAACTCTGCCTATGTGCTGTATATCCCAGGTTTACCTAACTTATCTGTGCTTCCATTGCCTCAGCTGTGAAGTGAGAAAGGAAATAATTAGTGTTTTCCCCATAGCTGTATTACAAAGATTAAATGCATTAAGGATTTTGTAAAGCACCCTATCTGGAACATAAGAAGTGTTTCAAAAATACCCATGAATATGATGCTAATGTACCACGTGGTCTTTAGTAGCCAGAGTGAAATTCTATTATTTCCACTGTGGAAAGATAAAAGGGCCAGAATCCTCACACATAAACTGGCTGAGCAAAGAAGCTCAGAATCATTGCAGCCCTTATGAATTAGACATCTGTGAGTATTCCATTTCTTCATTAGGCTGAGAAGCTAAAAGCCTTGGGATGTTTTATGGTGTGGGCTGCCCTTGCAAACAAATTTAATAGAATACATCCTATTCCATCATGCATACTTTGAGGGCCAGAAGTGTTCCACAGCACATGTACATAATTGAATTTTTAATCTAATTTAAAAAAAAGAAATATGATAAAAAGAACCTTACTGGTTGGAGAAGATGATCTGAAGTGCCAGAAAGAATGCAGTGCTCATCTCTACATGCCACTCTATAGCTCTATATGCTACATTCATTTCTATATACACTGTACTACTACACACTAAGAAGTGATAAGAATGAGCATAGTGAGCATAGTAAATCACTGTTGGTGTGTACACATGTTACCTCTCTTGGTCTTTATAAGCATTCTCTTAGTCAAATACAGTCATCATTTCTATTTTTTAGATAAATAAGCAAAGTCACAGAGAGGTTAAAAAGCTTGCCAAACATCACACAGCTTATAACTCATGAAACCAGACCTCAAGCCAAGGCAGGCACAAAGAATCTATATTCTTTTTCATGTGTGTATATGTGTGTGGCATGGGGTATTAGATCCAGGGGCTATATACCTCTGAACTACACCCCAGCCCTTTTTATACTTTATTTATTTATTTATTTATTTATTTATTTATTTTTATTTTGAAACAGATTCTGACTAAATTGCTGAGGCTGGCCTCAAACCTGCAATATTCCTGTTCCAGCTCCCCAAGCACTGAGATTACAGACATAGGGATGTGCCATGGCCAGCTGAACATGTGTTCCTAACCCCTCCAACCTTTTTCCTTCATAGAGAATGTAGATACACCTAAGATTAAGGAAGTTCAAAACAGTTGACCAAGGAAAGGCAACTTGAATAAATTCAAATCTATACTGCAAATTTTCAAGAACTTTATCAACAGTGTTCTTAGTATATAGAAAATATGTATCAGATTTGCAAATGCCTAATTTGAAAGGAAAGTGGCAGAATCAAAACTTGAGTAAATTTAAAGCTGAATAGAAATATTTAGACAATTGCTGAATTCCCACTCTAATGAACTACCATATGAAAAATGGTAATATAAAAAATTATTCATGAAATTTAGTTGGCCTTGAATTCAACAAAGTGTCACATAATTAATAAAAAAAATAAATCATGGGCATAACTGTTTACTAATTCAGCACTAAAAATTGACCAATTACAATATCCCAGATAATCATGATCAAGAAATAGTCTTGCCAGGCATGGTGGTGCACGCTTGTAATCCCCGCACTTGGGAGGTGGAGACAGGAGGCTCATGCAGGTTTGAAGCCAGCCGTGCTGGCTTAAGCGACCCTGTTTCCAAATTTAAAAAGTATAAAATAAGTCTGGGAGTGTAGTCCAGAGGTAGAAGGGTTTCCAGGAACTCCAGTATCACAAAAAAAGAAAGAAAGAAAGAAAGAAAGAAAGAAAGAAAGAAAGAAAGAAAGAAAGAAAGAAAGAAAGAATCCTGCTGTCTATTGGTCAGTTGATATCTGTAGTGTTATATGTGACTCTGTGCATCCCTTCCAAAGATTGTAACACAAAAAGAGTGACATGATCATAGAAATTAAGGACTGGAGACAAAGAAAAAGCCAAATTGGAAGGATATTGCATTTTTTAATATATAAAACACATTCATACAGATAAAAATTTCAAAGAAAACAGTTGCCTCAGGAAATGAACAATACTCATTAGTAGTGAGTTTAAACACAAAATTGAAGGCCATCTATCAAAAGTGGTATAAATATTCCAAAATTGGGGCTAAAATTTAATTAAAGTGTTTATTCAGTTTCTTCCAACTATAATATTGTGATACTCTTAAAATGCAATAACAACCAAAAATTCATAGCGATTCCTGTAACTGTAATGTCTAATTTCACTGGTATTAAAAACAAAATATGGGCTTTCAGCGAGAAGAGAGAGCCAGACATGCAGACAGATCTTTCCTGGATCCCACTCTAATCAGAAGTTCATTAATGTAAATGTTTTAAAAGTAGCACTTCATAAATACTGATTAAATATTTGGCAAAAATCAAAGGAAAGTCCTATTCAGTTCTTCCTGAAAACAAAATGGGGACCAAAAGAAAGGTTATTAACAGCTTTAAAAACCTCTAATGGAATTTTCATTGCTACATGAATTAATGATTTTTAAAATGGTTATTAAGTCTGAATTATATACAAAATTATATTACTGTACTATGGGAGATACTACAGTGATTCAACCCAGTTATGGTTTAATACTGCATCTTTACATTAGTCTACATTTCTTTCTGCTATTTTTTATGTAAATTTTGATGAATTTTTATTTTATAATAGATTTATTTTAGTCTTATAGTAGTAAATGAGACTATAATCTACATATATTTTATGCATTTGTAATTTTTTAAGATTTCTAGGCTTTAATGTTTGTCTGCAAATTTTTTCAAATTGTCACAAATCTCCAAAAAAATAATCCACAGATAAGTGGACCCACACATCTCAAATCTATCTCATCCAAGGGTCAATTGTACTTTATTTTGGAATTAGATACTATTGGTCCTGAGCTTGCTGTAAGAAATTGGAGAAATATGAGGTTTGAAATTCTAAGACAGGGTTAATTTTTACAAGGACAGAAAACGTTTGAAAAACTTTCACAATGAACAAAACAGAAGTCACAGGAGAAAGAGAGCAAGGTAACCAGGAAAGCTTGAGTGCACATGGGATGAGGAGCACACACAGCCTGTCAGCCTGCTCTTCCACCTCAGGTAAAAACTCAGGATAGAATTTATCAAAATGGCTGAACAAACTTGGGACAATATGCCTTAAGATATATGTGGCAAATAACACATTGGTTTAGAACTGAGTTCCTGGGTATGGTGGCACATGCCTGTAATTCCAGTACTTGGAAGGCTGAGGCAGAAGGTTGACAGATTCAAGGCCAGCTCTAGCAACTTAATAGGACTCTGTTTCAAAATATAAAAATAAAAAAAGGGTTAGGCATGTAGCATGGAGGTAGAATGTCCCTGGGTTCAATCTCTAGTACCAATTAAAGTGGGGTGTGGAGAGTATGGAATTCCCTCAATTACTCTTTTCATCATTACTAATATGACACTATTTTAAAGAGTTACATGAGCTCTTTTGGATAATCAGCAACTTACACTTAAATATTTTAAAATTACATTTAAATGTATTATTTGATGTACACTTTTTACATTATTTTCACTTCTGAATCTTATAAAATAATTTGCCTATTCAATTTTCAAATTTAAAATTATGTTAGCCAGGTGTGGTGCTACATGCCTGTAATCTCAGTACTTGGAAGGCTGAGATAAGAGGATCACAGGTTTAAGGACAGCCTCTGCAAGTACTGAGATTCTCATCAATGTAAGTATGCCAATTTCAAAATAAAAATGTCATAGGGCTGGGGTTATAGATCAGAGATAGAATGGCCCTAGGTTCAATCCACAGTACCACAAAAATATATATAAACTAAATATAATTCTTCCACAGAAATAGAAAGTATCTTGAGCAATAACAACATATCTATAGTTCATTATATCAGATATTTGTGATGCCAAAATTTAGGACCTTTCAAGGAGGCAGAGAGGCTTGTTTCAACTTCATTATGCTTTGAATTGTTTTGTGATTTTATGCTATGCAGTTCTAATTTTTGTTTGTTTTTTATTTTTCACCTGAAATCTTTATTATGACATAGAAAAAATATCTACATCCTGAAACTAAGAACCTTCAAAGACCAATGGCATAAGATCCAAATGTTGGTCTTAAACCCCTCTTCTATGCAGTCTTTCACTCCTATTCTGCTCTGCTACTTCAATGACAAGTAGATTCAACCATGTGCATGACCTTGGCAAGGCACCTTATGTTTGATTATCTTCTTCCTTTTCCCTTTGGAGTGTAACAACCAGGACTGTGAATAGATGTAGATAAAATTACACTGCTCCTTCATATCACCATCTCCTTGAAAAACATTTTACTTGAAAGTACATGTGCTCCATCCTGTTTTTATGTTTTAATAGCTCTTCAATTTGATTTTTTTAAATTCTCGTTAGAGTGTTCTATCAGTTAGCTTTTCCTTTCTTGATGATACAAAAAATTAAGGTGCATGTTACAGTTCTTATATTAAATCAAATAACTTATAAAAGTTAACATATATCCCATGTTTGAATGCTTGTCTGCTAAGTTATGATGCTGTGAGCCACTCTTCCCTAGTGGCTGCCATGACAAACAGTGGAACTGGCTCAGTAACAAGGTGGCTCTGAGCATTCACACACTGGTGCTAATAGCTTCTGCTCTGCTAACAGGGTAGCTTAAACCATGTATAAAATCTTTTACTTTTTCTAATCCTTTTTAAGAGAAACTTCAGGACTTCATAAACCAGGCTCCAGGGAGAAAAGGTAAACAAGGAGCTGAAGTAAGCAGCTACAGATCATTTGGGTGTAATTCAGCAGTTCTTTCAGCACAAAGAACATCTAAAAAATACCACACCATAGTTGCAGCTTCCCTTGGGAAAATGAACAGCCCAGAACCCCACAGTCTCATGAAGCCTCTATTAACTCCCTGCATCTGAGACTTTTTGATACAACCCAGTAAAGAAGTAGTGGAGGCTGAGATTACCACATACTCGAGATCCAGAACATATTAAGAGATGATGTGGTGACCCAGGGAAAAACCCAGAGAAGGCACAAACTTCTGAAATTATGGAAAAGAGGAACAACAATGGAGCAATGAATTCCCACAACCCCACAATATCAGAACATGATCACAGAAATTCAGAGATCTCCAGAAGATCATTCAGGAATATAACTGTAAAAATAATACAGGACCTTCAAAAAGAATTTAGAGCCGGGCGTGGTGGCGCACGCTTGTAATCCCCGCGCTTAGGAGGCAGAAACAGGAGGATCGCGCAGGTTCGAAGCTAGCCCCGCACGCTGGCTTAGGAGACCCTGTTTCCAAATTAAAAAAAAAAAGAATTTAGAGAAATAAAGAATGCAATAATTGAAGTAAAGGTATCAATTCAAACTATAAACAATCTATTAGACCACATGGAGAATAGAATCTCGCTCCTAGAAGATGATCACCCCAAAAATGAATGCATAATTTATAACTTAGAAAAAAAATCCAACAGGAGGAATTTGACATTGAAGAAATATGGGCCCATTTTAAGAGAGCTAAGCTAAGAATAATCAGAATTGAGGAGGGAAAAGAAGGTGAATCCAAAGGGATAAATAATCTCTTAAAAGAAGTAATAGCAGAAAATTTTCCAAACATAGAGCAAGAGGTCAATACACAGGTCCAGGAAACTTATAGAACTCCCTTTAGATAGGATCAGAGAAAGGTTCACCATGCCACATAATTGTCAAAATGACCAATGCAAAAGTCAAGGAGAGACTCTTAAAGGCAACAAAAACAAAAGGCCAAGTGACATTCAGAGGTAAACCAATTACAATCACTCCATATTTCTCAAAACAAGTCATGAAAGCCAGAAGGGCTTGGAGTAACATATTCCAAATTCTGAAAGAAAACAACTTCCAGCCAAAAAGTTCCTACCCAGCAAAACTATCTATCAAATTGGAATGGGAAATAAGAAGCTTCCATGACAAACAGAAACTGAAGGAAAATATGTCTTCAAAACCATCACTAGAGAAAATACTTGAAGAGATTAACTACAAAGAAATAATAGGTAATATACACCAGAACCAGAGAAACAAGATTTTCCATCCAGCAGAAAACTAACCAAAGAAAAATAGAGAATTTCAAACAGAAATAAAATCTTAACATGTTAGGAATTAAAAATTATCCCTCAATACTCACACTGAATATAAATAGCCTGAGTTCCCCAATAAAAAGACAGTGTCAAAATGGATTAAAAACCAGAATTCATTCATCTGCTGCTTATAAGAAACATACCTTACAAATGAAGATAGGAACAAACTCAAGGTAAAGGGCTGGAGCAAGGTAATTCATGCTAATGGAACTCAAAGGCAAGCAGGAGTAGCAACTATGATATCAGACAAGTTAGCCTTCATACCCAAACTTATTAGATGAGACAAAGAAAGTTGTATTTTACTGATATAAGGAGTAATCCAGCAAGAAGAAACAACAATAATAAACATCTATGTCCCAAACATAGGTGCAGCTACCTTCGTAAAACAAACTCTTTGTGACATTAAGTCATACATAAATCTCAATACAATAATACTGAGAGACTTCAACACACCTCTCACAACATTAGACCAATCTTCCAGACAAAATATCAGTAAAGATGCCTAAGAACTAAAAAACACCATTAATCAAATGGACCTGTTGGAGACATATAGAATATTTCACCCAACTACAGCGGAGTTTACATTTTTCTCAGACAAATCCAGAAAACGCTTCCACTCAGGATCTCCCACAAAAAAATAAAATACTTGGGAATAAACTTAACCAAGGAGTTAAAAGATCTCTACAAAGAAAATTATAAAACATTGAAAAAATAAATCGAAGAAGATCTTAGAAGATGGAAAGATCTTCCATGTTCATGGATTGGCAGAATAAATATCATTAAAATGACCATCCTTCCAAAAGTGATCTACAGATTCAATGCAATGCCCATTAAACGACCAAGATCATTCCTCACAGACAGAAAAATCAGTCGTTAAATTTATTTGGAGTAACAAAAAGCCCAGAATAGCCAAAGTAGTTTTCAGCACCAGGCGGTGCACTCCTCTATGCTGCACTTAGAACCATGATGTGCTCAGAACAGCAGATCCTGCTCTACGTGGTAAGGCTGTGGGCCTCTGCTCTTGGAGGGGAGATAAAATCCATTGCTGCTGAGTCCTCTATCTCACAACCTCTTCCAAACACACATACTGTCTGTTTTTTTATTAAAAATATTGGAGAGGGGCTAATGTGGAAGCAGCAGCAGCCAGTATTCAGGAAATGCAGACAAATTCTATCCAATCCACCTTGAACTTTTGGAAAAATATCTCCGCAAAGTGGGGCTGCTTCTGCTGCACATGCTTAGTAATTCTGGATATTATACCATGTAAGGAAGGTGCTCAGGAGAACCAGGATGACGGCAATGGTGGCAGGGGCAGCGGCAGCCAGTATTTGGGAGAGGCAGTGATCCGATCCAATCCACCTTGACCTTTTGAAGAAATCACCCCACCATGCATGCCCAGAAATTCTGAACAGCATGCTGCATGGGAAAAGTGTTTGGGAGAGAACTTAGATGGTAATAGCAGTGGTGACTGCTACCAGTAATTAGGAGAGGCAGAGATCTGATCCAATCCACCTCAATATTTTGAAGAAATCTCCCCAAAGGTAGACTGTTACCGCCGCACATATTCAGGAATTCTGGACAACATGCTGTGTGAGAAAAGTGTGTGGGAGAGAACTGAGATGGGGGTAGCAGCGGTGGTGGTGGTGGCAGCTGTGGTGATGGCAGCCAGTAATTGGGAAAGGTGGAGCTCTGATCCAATCCACCTTGATCTTTTGAAGAAATCTCCCCAAAGGTAGATTGATACCGCTGTGCATGCTCAGGAATTCTGGGCAACATACTGTGTGAAAAAACTGGAAGAGAACTGAAATGGTAGTGGCAGCAGGAGCAAGTATTTGGGAGAGGCAAATATCTGATCCAATTCACCTGGATCTTTTGAAGAAATCTCCCCAAATGTAGAATGCTACCACTGCACATGCTTGGGAATTTGGGACAACATGCTGTGTGAAAAATGTGCTCAGAAGAGAACCAAGATGGCAGTGGCAGCGGCAGTGGTGGCCAGCATTTGGGAGAGGCAGAAATCCACTCCAATCCACCTTAAACTTGTGAAGAAATCTTCCCAAAGGTAGAAAGCTACTCCTGTGCATGCTTGGGAATTCTGGAAAACATTCTGTGTGGGTAAGGTGTTCAGGAGAGAACTGAGATAGCAGTGGCAGCAGCAGTAGCAACCAGTGTTTGGAGAGACAGATGAATCGGGTCCAATCCACCTTGAATGTTTGAGGAAATCTCCCCAAAAGTAGACTGCTCCTGCCCCACATGCTCTGGAATTCTGGACAACAAGCTAAGTGGTAAAAGTGTTTTGGGCATATCAGAGGAAGCCCCGTATAGATGGGTTAGGCTGCCATGCTGCATGTTCTGAGAGACATCAGCCCTCATGCCCACCATGCTCCTGTGCTTAGTGCAGAAGGCCAGGGTACACAAGGAGCAGCAGAGCCTGCTCTCTGTAATGAAGCTGTGGACCTCTGCCTTTGGAGGGGAGACTAAATTCATTGCCACCAGGTATCCAGGCTCCCAGCTTTTGTAAAAGACATGTACTGCTTTCTCATATTTAAAAAAAAATGAAAAAAAAACATCTGTAGATGACCTACTCACAGTGACAGAGATCAGAGCCTGCAGCACAGCAAGGCCAGTGCTGGGGCCTCTGAGGCCAGGATAGGGCCCTGCCAGAGGCAAGGCTGGTGCTATGGACAGCAAGGCTGTGATAGGAGACTGCCATGAGGTGAGGCCAGTGTTGAGGCCAGTGAGGCTGTGATTGGAGCCTGCCATTAGGCGAGGCCAGTGTTGGGGCCTCTGAGGCTAGGATCAGAGCCTGAAATGCAGTGAGGCCAGTGTCGGGGCCAGCAAGACCAGGATAGGAGCCTGCTGTAAGGCAAGGCTGGTTCTGGGGCCTCCAAGGCCGGGATCAGAGCCTGCCATGTGGTGAGATCAATGCAGGGGGCAGGGAGGCCAGGATAGGAGCCTGCAGTAAGGCAAGGCCAGTGCTGGGATCTCTGAAGCCAGGATCAGACCCTGCCCTGCTGTGAGGCTGGTCCCGGGGCAAGCAAGGCCAGGATAGGAACCTGCCATAAGGCTGGGATCTCTGAGGGAGAGAAAAAGCCTGCCATGTGGCAAGGCCAATGCCAGTGCCAGCAAGGCCGGGATCAGAGCCTGCTATGAAGCAAGGCCAGTGTTTGGGGCCTCCAAGGAATGGAATTGGAGCCTGCCATGTGGCAAGGCCAGTACCGGGGCCTGAGAGGCTGGGCTAAGAGACTGCCATAAGGCAAGGCCGGTCCTGGGGCCTCCGAGGCTGGGTTCAGAGCCTGCCAGGTGGCAAGGCCAGTGCTGGGGCCAGTAAGGCCAGGATTGGAACCTGCCATAAAGCGAGGATAGTGCCGGGGCCTTAGAGAGTAGAATCAGAGCCTAAATGCAGCATCCACAGGGAAGTATCACAGAAAATAAAAAATTAACTACTTCCCCCAATATGCAAAAACTAGGAAGAAATGGATAATAGGAGGAAATATAGTTGAAGAAAGGGCCCTATGGAGGAGCAATTAAGGTGACCTATCAGAGGGGATGGGAGAGGGTAAGATGGAATCTCTTTAAAGCACATGATGTACTTAAACAAATATATCAAAGTCAATCACTAAATCAAGGATGGGATAGAGGAAGGGGGAGGGAATGGGAGGGGGATTGGAAAAAGACTAATTGGGTGATGTGTGCTTATATATAATCACAAATCTTGTATTCCATTGAGATGATTGACTATAATACACCAATAAAATATATTAAAAATAAATTATTAGTTTTTATTTTTATTTTTTTAGAGACTATATAGTTTTTAATTTTATTTATATGTGGAACATATTGAAAATGGTACTCATTTAGACTGTGCTTGGTGCCCTCTCCCTTTCCATCTGGTTCCCCTTCCCCCCTCCCAATGATGAGTGTCCAGGTTAACCATGCTATATTCAAACTTTTATACATATTCAAATGTAGCTCCTCCATTAATCAACCTCAGCCTTCTTCCTCTTCAATCCTTCCATTCTAGCTTTGCCGAGGTTTCCCCTCCATTATCTGGAGTCCCTCTGGTATCCCCAGTACTACCTAGTTTGGACATGTTAGAGAAAACATATGTCCCTTCTCTTTCTGTGCTTCACTGATCTCACTTAACATAATGTTCTCCAGATCTTTCCATATTCTTGCCAATGACATGATTTTGTTCTTCTCTTTCAGATCATAATTATATTTGTTTTTAGAATATACACTTATTTTATTTAAATATAGGCTTATCTGATTCTTTGTTCAATTTTGTTTCTTGTATTGTTTTATGTGTTCTGCTTTTTTGTGGGTTTTTTTTTATTGGTGCATTGTAGTCATATATCAATCACATTGGAGTACAAGACTTGAGAGGATATACAAGCACACATCATCCAATTAGCCCTCCTCCAGCCCCCATCCCATTCCCTCCCCCTCCCTCCATCCCACGCTTCTTTGGTGATTTACTTTGATACATTTGTTTATGTACCTCCTGCGTTTTAAAGAGGCTCCGTCCTCCAGTATTACATACCCTCTGATTGGTCACATTAGTTGCTTCACTATAGGGCCCTTTCTATAGCTCAACCTCTTCCTGTTGCCCTTTTCCTCCTAGTTATTGCTGATTAAGAGAAGTGTCTGATTTATATTTTCTGCGAAATTTTTCTGTGCATGCTGCGTTGCAAGTACCGATCCAACTCTTGATGGACCCAGTAGTGGCCTGGCTACTCAGTGGACTGATCCAGACCTCGCTGGCTCAAGCAGCAGCCTTGCCTCATGGGAGGCCCCAGTTCTGGTCTCGCTGGCCCCTGTACTGGTCTAACCCCTAAGCTGGCTTTTGTCCCGGCCTTGGAGGCCGCAGGAGTGAACTTGCCTCATGCCAGGCTCCGATGCTGGCCATTGGCCCCTGCACCAGCCTAACCCCTTGGCAGGATTCCAATCCCAGCCTCGGAGGCCCCAGCACCGGCCTAGCCTCACGGCAGGCTCCGATGTCAGCCTTGCTGGCCCCAGCACCAGTCTAGCCCTTCGGCAGGTTGTTATCATGGCCTCGGAGGCCCCAGTACCGGCCTTGCCTCATGGCAGGCTCTGATGCCGGCCTCGCTGGCCCCAGCACTGGCCTAACCCCTCGGCAGGCTCTTATCCCGGTCTCAGAGGTCCCAGTACCAGCCTTGCCTCAAGGCAGGCCCCAATCCCGGCCTCAGAGGCCTCAGCACCAGCCTAGCCTCACGGCAGGCTCCAATGCCAGCCTCGCTGGCCCCAGCATCGGCCTCACCCCTCGGCAGGCTCCAATCCCGGCCTCGGAGGCCCCAGTACAAGCCTTGCCTCATTAAAGGCTCCAGTGCCGGCCTCGCTGGCCCCAACACTGGCCTAACCCCTCAGCAGGCTCTTATCCTGGCCTCGGAGGCCCCAGTACCGGCCTTGCCTCAAGGCAGGCCCCAATCCCGGCCTCAGAGGCCTCAGCACCGGCCTAGCCTCACGGCAGGCTCCAATGCCAGCCTCGCTGGCCCCAGCATCAGCCTCACCCCTCGGCAGGCTCCAATCCCGGCCTCGGAGGCCCCAGTACTGGCCTTGCCTCATGACAGGCTCCAGTGCCGGCCTCGCTTTACCCCAACACCAGCCTAACCCCTCGGCAGGCTCCAATCCTGGCCTCGGAGGCCCCAGCTGCGGCAATGACTCACACAAGGCTCCGATGCCTGCCTCGCTGGCCCCAGCACCGGCCTAACCCCTCGGCAAGCTCTTATCCTGGCCTTGGAGGCCCCAGTACCGGCCTTGCCTTATGGCAGGCTCCGATGCCGGCCTCACTGGCCCCAGCACCGACCAAACCCCTCGGCCGGCTCCAATACTGGCCTCGGAGGCCCCAGTACCGGCCTTGGCTCACGGCAGGCTCCGATGCTGGCCTCGCTGGCCCCAGCACCAGCCTAAACCCTCGGCCGGCTCTTATCCCGGCCTCGGATGCCCCAGTACTGGCCTTGCCTCAAGGCAGGCTCCAATGCTGGCCTCGGAGGCCCCAGCACCGGCCTTATCTTACGGCAGGCTCCAATGCCAGCCTCACTGGCCCCAGCACCAGCCTAACCCCTCAGCAGGCTCTTATCCTGACCTCGGAGGCCCCAGTACCGACTTGCCTCAAGGCAGGCTTCGATGCCGGCCTCGCTGGCCCCAGCACTGGCCTAACCCCTCGGCAGGCTCCGATCCCGGCCTTGGAGGCCCCAGCACTGGCCATGCCTCATGGCAGGCCCCAATGCCAGCCTTGCTGGCCCCAGCACCGGCCTAACTCCTCGGCAGGCTCTTATCCTAGCCTCGGAGGCCCCAGTACCAGCCTTGCCTCAAGGAAGGCTCCAATCCCGGCCTCGGAGGCCCCAGCACCGGCCTTGCCTCATGGCAGGCTCCAATCCCGGCCTCGGAGGCCCCAGCACCAGCCTTGCCTCATGGCAGGCTCCGATGCCGGCCTCGCTGGCCCCAGCACCAGCCTAACCCTTCGGCAGGCTCTTATCCTGGCCTCGGAGGCCCCAGTACCGGCCTTGACTCAAGGCAGGCTCCGATCCCGGCGTCAGAGGCCCCAGTAATGGCCTTGCCTTGTGGCAGGCTCCGATGCCAGCCTCGCTGGCCCCAGCACCGGCCTAACCCCTCGGCAGGCTCTGATCCCGGCCTTGGAGGCCCCAGCACTGGTCATGCCTCATGGCAGGCCCCAATGCTGGCCTTGCTGGCCCCAGCACCGGCCTAACCCCTCGGCAGGCTCTTATCCTGGCCTCGGAGGCCCCAGTACCAGCCTTGCTTCACGGCAGGCTCCGATCCCGGTGTCGGAGGCCCCAGTACCAGCCTTGCCTCGTGGCAGGCTCCAATGCCAGCCTTGCTGGCCCCAGCACCAGCCTAACCCCTCAGCAGGCTCTTATCCCGACCTCAGAGGCCCCAGTACTGGCCTTGCCTAAAGGCAGACTCCGATGCTGGTCTCGGAGGCCCCAGCACCGGCCTTGCCTTACGGCAGGCTCCAATGCCGGCCTCGCTGGCCCCAGCACCAGCCTAACCCCTCAGCAGGCTCTTATCCTGGCCTCGGAGGCCCCAGTACCAGCCTTGCCTTAAGGCAGGCTTCGATGCCAGCCTCGCTGGCCCCAGTACCGGCCTAAACCCTTGACAGGCTCTTATCCTGACCTCGGAGATCCCAGTACCAGCCTTGCCTCATGGCAGGCTCTGATGCCGGCCTCGCTGGCCCCAGCACCAGCCTAACCCCTCAGCAGGCTCCGGTCCCATCCTCGGAGGCCCCAGCACTGGCCTTGCCTCACGGTAGGCTCCGATGCTGGCCTCGCTGACCCCAGCACCAGCCTAACCCCTCGGCAGGCTATTATCCTGGCCTCGGAGGCCCCAGTACCGGCCTTGCCTCACAGCAGGCTCCGATGCCGGCCTCGCTGGCCCCAGCACTGGCCTAACCCCTCAGCAGGGTCCGGACCCGACCTCGGAGGCCCCAGCACAAGCCTTGCCTCATGGCAGGCTCCAATGCCGGCCTTGCTGGCCCCTGCATCAGTCTAACAACTCGGCAGGTTCCAATCCCGGCCACAGAGGCCTCAGTAGTGGCCTTGCCTCACAGCAAGCTCCGATGTCGGCCACTGGCCTCGGCGCCCACCTAACCCCTCAGCAGGTTCTGATCACTGTCTCTGTGGTTATTATCTCAAAGGTTCCAGGTGTAATGTATCAGATCTCTGCCTCCCCTGAGTATTGGCCACTGGCATTGCCACTGCCTCCACCGTTTCAAATCCTTCCCAGGCTCTTTTTCCACTCTGAATGTTGTCCAGTGTTCCTAAGAATGTGTGATGGTAGCATTCGACATTTGGTGTAATTTCTCCAAAAAAATAAAATTGGTAAGATCCGGTTTCTGCTTCTCCTGAATACAAGTCTCCACCACCATCGCGGAGAACTCTTTCAACACCGCATTTCTCCTTGGTCTCCACTAAACTCTCTCCTTACAGGTGATGTCTGAGATTCTTAACAATATAGAGAAATAGCAGTCCTCTTTCATGGCGAATTTTTCCATAAGTTCCAGTGCATTTAGATAAGTTTTGTCTGCATCTCCAGTGTCCTGGCATCTATAATGGCTTTCTTACCTCCTCTCCGATATTTTTCTTTCTTTTTCGGTTCTGGGCCCAGTTTCTCCAGGGGTCTGGCGTGCTACTCGCAGTTCAGCCCGGGGCCCAGAGTCCCGCGACCCGGGCCCCAGCTGGTGTGCCCCACGCGCGACCCCCGCCCACAAATTATTAATTTTTAAAAAAACAAAAAAACTACCAAGATCATTCTTCACAGACAGAAAAATCAGTCCTTACATTTACTTGGAATAACAAAAAGCCCAGAAGAGCCAAAGTACTTCTCAGCAACAAAAACCATGCAAGAAGAATCATAATACCTGACTTTAAACTATACCAGAAAGCCATTGTAATAAAAACAGCATGGTACTGGCACAAAAAAAGAAACATAGACCAATGGAGCAGAGTCGAAGACCCAGAAACAAATTCACACACTTTCAGCCAATTGATTTTCTGACAAAAGGGCTAAAATTATACACTAGAAAAAAGCCTGTTCAATAAATGATGTTGGCAAAACTGGTTAACCATATTCAGAAAATTGGAAATTAATCCCATTTTCTCACCCTGCACAAGAGCCAATTCAAGATGAATCAAAGACTTGGAAATTAAACCAGAGACCTTAAAGCTCCTTGAAGAGAGCATAGATACAACACTGCAACACATAGACACAGATAAACACTTTTCTCAACAAGACCCCAAAGGCACAACAAATTAAAAGTAGAATCAATACATGGGATTGCATGAAACTGAAGAGCTTCTGCCAAGACTTTGCTGCCCACTCCATCTCGGCATCTACATGTGTGAGAATCCATGTAGTCATCGGCAATTAGCCCCGAGAGAGGGCATCGTCTCTGGCCAAAAAACTCCTCCACTCTTAGATATTCTTTCATAACTACTATTCTTTTAGTAATGATTCTTTTAACTTTCCACATGAAATTGCTCCGGTGGAAAAAAGATCAGGACTGTGAGTGAAACTTTCAGCCTTGCTCAAATGGTAATTAGATGAGCCTTGTTCAAATGGTAATTAGAAGCAGCATTCCAGTCCACCTTCGACCTTCAATACAGCCCTTCAATACAGCGACACCACCTGGTTAAAAATAGCTATGTCAAAACAAAGGACAGATAAAATAGATGTGTAAAGATGAAAGAAAGAAAATATGGTGAGAATAAGAAAGTATTTTGTATGAAGAAGAGCTTATCCTGAGATTGGCCCGAATGGGAAAGAGAGAATTAGGGTAATCAGAAGAGAAAAGAAAGTTGCAGAGGGTTAGTGATAGGAATATGGATTATTAAAAGAGGGAAAGGCTTCTAATAAGTCTATCGTTTGAGGAAAATTGCTCAGCTGCTAGAGAAATATATCTTGACAACTAAATCTAGAGACTTTGTGTTATTTCTTGGAATCTACCTGCTAAACTGTGTCATGAGTTTGTTTAAGTTTTCAGAAAGCGGATGATATTGCAAATAAAATCCAGCAGATATTCATCGAAATTCCCTAAATCATCATAAAGGAACACGGACTTTCCTTAAGATAACTATATGAAAGCTGGAATCTCGGACTTCGTCCCCCATTATATATAAAGAAGAACATTGGACTAAGCCCTAGGAATGAGAGCTCTGAAAGGGTTAAAGAAAACCCTTAAAAAACAAACTGGACTTTTCAAGTGATCTTGGATGTGACCTTTAGCCAGATAGAAGCCTCTGCAGCTGCAAGGCCAAAGGGGGCTGGGCTCCGGAGCACAAGACCCACCTGAGATAATTGGACTGATTTCAATCACAAAGACCTGGGATAACCCAGGCCTTACTTTTGTCTTGTTCAGGGTTGGTAATTTGCATGTGTATCTCTCTTTTGTACCTTGGGTGTTTTGCACTTCTTTTTACTAGAAATTCACTGGGAGAGGGGAAAATATAAAAAATCTTGTGTCAAAAATAAAGTGTTCGATTGCACAAGAAGCATCGATCCATGTCAGGTTCTTTCTAAAGCGCCGATCATAGGATTATTTTCCTAGGAAAGAACCGCTACAGATAAGAATCTGTGGAAAATCACTCTATCCTTCCCCACCTTTACTGAGACCCTCGACCGCGAGCAAACTCGCGCCCCACTGGACTAGCTGGCCTTGGCTTTCAACAAGCTTCTGTTCAGCAAAGGAAACTATCAAGAACCTCAACGAGAGCCAACAGAATGGAATAAGATTTTTACCACCTACACCTCTGATAGAGGACTAATATCTAGAATAAACAGAGAACTCAAGAAACTCAACACTATAAAAAATAATCC
This sequence comes from Muscardinus avellanarius, assembly GCF_963383645.1. NCBI lineage: Eukaryota > Metazoa > Chordata > Mammalia > Rodentia > Gliridae > Muscardinus > Muscardinus avellanarius. The sequence continues at coordinate 84,829,951 of NC_137797.1, forward strand.
AATAAAAAATGTGCAAGTGAACTAAATAGACACTTCATGAAAGAAGAAATTCAAATGGCCAATAAATGCATGAAAAAATATTCAACATCATTGGAAATCAGAGAGATGCAAATCAAAACTACCCTGAGATTTCACCTAACTCCAACTAGAATGGCAATCATTCAAAACACAAACAACAACAGGTGCTGGCGAGGGTGCAGAGAAGTGGGAACTCTAAAACATGGTTGGTGGGATGGCAAATTAGTGCATCCACTTTGGAAAACAGTATGGAGAATCCTCAGAAGAATGGAAACAAATCTACCATTTTATCCAGCAATACCACTTCTGGGTATCTACCCAAAATAAAGGAAACCAAACTACCAAACTAATGCATGTGTATCTATGTTCATAGCTGCACAATTCACGATAGACAAACTATGGAACCAGCCAAGATATCCATCAACAGATGAATGGATTACAAAACTGGGATATGTACACAATGGAATTTTACTCACCCATAGAGAAAAACACAATTATATCATTTACAGGGAAATGGATGGAACTGGAGGACATTATGCTAAGCAAGATTAGTCAGTCACAAAAAATAAGAAATTAGATGCTTTCCCTAATATGTGAAGGTTAATGCAAAATGGGTCATAGGAGGAACTCTAGATGAACAAGGAAATCCTATAGAGGAGAAAATAAGACAACCTAAATGAGGGGATGGGAGGAAGGAAGAAGGAAGTTCTCTAAAACATACAATGTACTTAAGCATATTGAAGTCAACTACTAAGCCAATCATGGGAAGGATAGATGGGGAGGAAATGGAATGGGAATTGGGTAGGGGCTAAATGGGTGATGTGTACATGTATGTCCACACAAATTTTTACCCCAATATGATGTATGAATATAATGCACCAATAAAAAAATTTAAAAAAATAAATAAACAGGGCAATAAAATAAGACTTCATAAAATTTAAAATATTACAAGATGAATACCCATATATACTTCTCTAAGACTTACCATGTATGCCTTCTATGTGTGTGTATGATTGTGAAACCACTTGAAAGTAAGTTGTAGACATTATAACCCTTCATCTATGAGACTTTGACACTCATCTCTTATTTAACCAAGCAAAAAGAGAACTGTAATTCTATGATATCATCTAACATACTCCTCTGTCTTAGTCAGTACTCCCACTGCTGCTTCCAAAAAGCCTAATCATATCACTTCAAGGAAGAAAGGTTTATTTGCCCACAGTTTTTTCTTTTTCTTTTTTTTTTTTTTCTTTTTTTTTGGTGGCACTGAAGATGGAACCCAGGGGCCTTTTACCTCCAGGCTATACTCCCAGACCTATTTTATACTTTATTTGGAAACAGGGTCTCACTAAGTTGCTGAGAGCCTCACTAAGTAACTGAGGCTGGCATTGAACCTGTGTGATCCTCCTGTCTCAGCTTCCCAAGCGCAGGGATTTCAAGCATGCGCCACCATGCCTGGCTTGCCCACAGTTTTATATTTCAAGGATCAATCCATGTTTGGATGGTTCTACAATTCTCAGGGTATTGTGGAGGGAAAGAGAGAGAGAGAGATAGAGATGAGAGAGAGAGAGAGAGAGAGAGAGAGAGAGAGAGAGAGAGAGAGAGAGAGAGAAGACCATGCAAGACTCTACTTTCATATCATGGAGGTCAGAACAAAAAGCAAAAAGAATAGGGGAGGAGGGACATTATATAATTTCTAAGGCCATATCTCCATGGACCAATCCTTAACCAACCCCACCTTCAACATGGCTCCCTTATTTCCATAAGGGTTGGGGGACATTCTAAATTGAAACCACTATACATCCAAATTTTTACTTGTCCCCAATATACCAAATATATATATTTTTTCTAAGTTCAGAAGTCAATTATGTTTCATGGGCTTTTTGTTGTCATGACTTTTCAGGCTCTTTGAATATAGAAAATTATCCAACTTTGTTTGTTTGATTTTCAGAATATCTACTTTATTATTGTCCAGGCAGCTGTCCTGTAGAATTTCTAAATTCTGCATCTCTCTCTTGCCTCCTAAATACATTCAAAGAAATTTTGACACAAATATCTGAACAGTGGTATAGAATACCTTATACCAGTATTGGGAATGGCTTAGGAAGATTTGAGAATACTCCAATTATTAATAAATATATTTCAAAAATTGGATGAGGGGCACATCTGTGAAAGTATTTGGTTTCTGCCAAGAAGCAGGCAACTATTCTAATGTAAATTAACCTAGCTAAAGGTAATTATCAAGCCGATAGGAAAAGGGAGCTAGGACTTCCTCATTCTAAAGACAGATTTACATAATAATTAGATAATCTAGTTTGAATGGGAAGAGGAAATCAAACTTAGGGAAAGGAGAAATATGGTCTTAAACTCAGTTCAGAGGGAAAAGTAAGGGGAGGAACTTTACAGGGACTTTTACTATATCAGAATTATGTGAAACAAGATGGAGGATATCATGTATATAAAAAGTCTGTTCCATGTTTTTTTTTTCAGTTATTTTGTTCAAAGCACCCCCTGTAACATGAGGCTGTAACTGTCTTCTGTATTTCTATCTTTTTAATAAACTTCTTTAAATCTTCACCAAGACTCCAGGCTATTGCATATGCCCTTAGCTCAGGACAAGAACCCCCAGGTTTTGTGTTTTGTGAGAATTATTCCCAGGGGTCTAACAAAGGTCTCTGGGGACAGTTTCCCTAGATGGTAACAGTCACAGTCCAAACTGCAACATACCTCTTCTAGCAAACCAATACAAAGCATATAATATCAAGTTGTTCTATTTATGTGATTAAATCTGAACATTTTGCTAAAGTAATGACCTTTGGAATTTTTCATTATAAAGTTACATTTTCCCTTCACAAAACTATGAAAACATAGAACATTAACAATGTTGACTATTGATGGTGTAAGGAGACCTGATACATGCCATTCCCATTTCTATTTTGTACTAATGGTAAATGGCCCAGGGAAAACCATTTGCAAGAGTACGTTTTCACCTATGCTAAGAAATGAATCTAGCACCTTCTGCACTAAATCTGAAACTATCAAATTCTTAAGCAAAACTATATCTTACCCATTGGCACATGTATGGAGGTTTTACTAATGAGACTGGTTCTCATGAAATAGAGAAAGCCAAAAAGAGGGTAGAGATATGTTTCAGTGGCAGTGCTATCCTACAAGTAACTTCAAGTAGATGTATGTGAGTGGCCAACTCCACTTTCCATAGTTGATTTGCCTATTTGGAAGGTACAGGACTTCCCTAGACAGCTGTGGTAGAAGACATGCAATAATATCTCATGACTTTTGGATCAAAACTTTGGAGGATTTATTCTGAAATCAATAATCCAATAGCAGACACAAAAATTCCACTTGACTTATGACTTCCTCTTCATCCAAATGATTTGTAATACCAAATTACTTTCTGCATTAGTTGCCTGTGTTTCAAATCTGTAGTGTGTGTGTGTGTGTGTGTGTGTGTGTGTGCATGCGCGTGTGTGTGTGTTACTAGAGATTAAATTCTGAGATATACCTACAACCATTTTTTTTTAAACAAGGTCTTCATAATTTGCTAAGGGTCTCACTAAATCACTAAGGCTGCCCTGGAACCAGACATCAAATCTAAGTCTCCCAAGTATTCATATTATAGGTATATACCATCACATCTGGGTCTATGCTTGAATTTTTTTTTTTTTTTTGTGGTGCTACTGGGGTTCCTGGAAGCCCTTCTACCTCCAGGCTATACTCCCAGACCTATTTTATATTATATTTTTAAATTTGGAAACAGGGTCTCTTAAGCCAGTGCATCTGGCTTCAAACCTGCATGATCCTCCTGTCTCTGCCTCCCAAGTGCAGGGATTACAAGCGTGCGCCACCATGCCCTGTGAAATTTTTTTAAATATACTTTTATTGGTATATCATAATTATACAACATAATGAGGTTCAGAGTGATAGAAAAAAACACACAAAGTACTTGGTGTGTTTCCCTCCAGAACCCACTCTGCCCCCTCTTCCTCCCATACATGTTATTTAGGTTTCCTTATCTCTTCCTCACCTTTTTACTCTCCTCCCCTCCAATTCCCTTTCACTTTTCTACTACTATCTCTCCTCATATTAGCTGAAGTTCCTTTTGTCTCTTAATTTCTCTCTAGTTTGCACATATGAGAGAAAACATATGACCTTTCACTTAGGAAAGCATACGAATATCATTTAGTATGATATTCCCTAATTCTACCCATTTTCCTGCAAATGCTATAATTTTGTTCTTCCATATGGCCCAGTAAAGTTCCACTTTGTATATATCACTGTTGTAATCATTCATCTGTCAACAAACACCTAGGCTGGTTCCATCATTAGCTATTGTGTAAGAGTACATTTTCTCTAATTGGACTCTGACACAAATGTAAATTTTAGGGAAATCGTAATGGTAAACAGTTTGTGCCACAGCAGTTTCAAAGCAGTTTCAAATATTGAATAAGAACTAAACTATTCTGGAGTTTCAATAATTGAACTGGGTGTGGTTGTGCATGCTTGTAATTCCAGTACTTGGGAGGCTGAGACAGAAAGGATTGCAAGTTCAGTCAGCCTCAGCTACTTAGTGAGGCCCTCTGCAACTTAATGAAATCCTGTTTCAAAATAAAGAATAAAAAATAAGGCTTGGGGTATAGCTTGGAGGTAGAATGCCTCTGAGTTTAATCCCCAGCACTGCCAAAAAATAAAAAAGAAGTAAATAAATAAAATAAATATGCACAAATAAAATTGTGATAGGATAGCAATAGCAGTACTACTGTTACTCTTTTTAGTCAACCAATTGAGGACTCCTCTAGGAAAAACAAGAGTTTAAATATGTTGCAGTTAAAAAATGTTATGGATTCAGAGAATATGGTTGTGGGGAAACTGTTCCCAGGGACCCCTGTTAGGGTCCCGAACACACTTTCCCTCAAACCACAACAGAACCCAAAACAACCAAAAACAGAAAAGAAAAAAAATGGGTTCTTGTCCTGAGATAAAGATAAGTATTCATAGCTCAAACACTTGCTGAAATTTTAAAGAAGTTTATTAAAAAGATAGAAATACAGAAAATAGTTATAGTCCCATGCCAGAATGGCATGGGGGGAGGGTGGTACAGGCCAACTCACCATCCCCCCAGATACAGCATGTGGACAGGACTTTTTATACCCATGACCTCCATCTTGTTTACGTCATTCTGACTTAGTGAACGTCCCTGAAAGGTACCTCCCCCAGCAAGGTGTGGCAAGGTGTCTCCTTTCATGAAGGACAAGGTCAAACCCTGCTCAATCCTCCCTAGATTATCATGTAGATCTGTCTTTAGAAAGAGGAAGCCCTAGCTCTCCTCTATTGACTTATTAATTACTTTTAGCTGGTTAATTTACATTGGAATAGCTGCCTGCTTTTAGGCAGAAATCAAGTCCTTTCTTTACCCAGGTCTGCCGCCATTTTGACACAATTATTTTTGAAATATATTAATAATCAGAGCTTTCTCAAATCTTCCTAGGCCATTCCCAATACTGGTACAAAATGCATCCACATTTTTAAGGTACATGTCACACTCTTTCTTTAAATGTGATCTATAGATTTTCTTTACCATACAGCTCAAAAACCAAAACAAATGAGTGAACATATCCAAAAGCGCTGTCATTCAGATTTTCTATAATGTCAGCAGTTCTCTCATGGGAAAAATTGTGCATTGGCTTTTCTATAAAACCTGGTCCCTTGGGTTAAGCAAAATAAATATAGGACAGATGACTAATTTAGAAGCTTTGAAAATATTCATTATGAGAAAATAATTTCCTGTGGTGCTCACTTGTCCGAATAAAAGCATCTGGTCTGAGATTAGTGCATGCTAAATCTCTAGGGAAAACGGGCCACTTGTCTTCTGTAATATCCAAGTATTAATCACTTGCATGTTCCCAGTTCCCCAAGATTTTAGGGTCATAACTAACTCAAAAAGGCAATTTTCATGTACTGAGGAGCCTAGAGAATGCAGGAACCCCATTTTTTTTTTTTTTTGGAGGATTCCTTGCTTGGCCTGAGATTTGGATAACCCTCTATTTCAATCATCATTCTCACTGCTCTGACCCAAATCCCTGACACATAGAACTTAAAAGAAGAAAGATTTATTTGCTTACATTCTTGGTATTTCAGAAGTCAGGTCCATTTTAGGTCAACATTCAAGCAGGAGCCCAGCCCTTGCTACACATTCTCAGGGCATCATGGTGGGGAGCAGAGAGCAGCTGCTGCTGCTGGGCCTGGTGAGCAGGACTCACAGACTCCACTGGCCATGCCCCCAGGGGCCCTCCCCAACAGTGAACTCCCCCTCCAATGTGGCTTCTTTGTCTATCAAATGAGGTCTGGGAACCATTGTAAATTAAAATCCTATTGTTCCTCTTTTGCTGTACCTTAGCTCAGCAGAGAAATTTGCCCTCTCTTGTCTTACCTTCAGGGCAACAAAGAATTTTGCTAAAATTATTGGGCCAAATGAAGAAAAGTTAGGTATAGAAAAAGTGACTATGTGAACTTTCATATTAGCCATTTCCATTTCTGAAGCTCCTCTTCATTTCTCTCCACATGCATTTTATTTTTACTGCCCTCTCTTTATCATCCAGACAGCCACTATGTGCAGCCTTAGGACCCTTCTCTGCAGACAATCTGTCTTCATATCTCTTCTTTCTCATTCTCTGGTCTTTCCACACACGTTATTCCTCCTGTCAAATTCCTAGGGTTTGCCTGGCATGGTGGTGCACGCATGTAATCCCTGCACTTGGGAGGCAGAGACAGGAGGATCGCGCAGTTTCGAAGCCAGCCGTGCTGGTTTAAGAGACCCTGTTTCCAAATTTAAGAAGTATAAAAAATAGGTCTGGGAGTGTAGCCTGAAGGTAGAAGGGTTTCCAGGAACCCCAGTACTACCAATAAAACAAAACAAAACAAAACAAAATTCCTAGGGTTTTATTATTATGTAAAGCAATTTTGTTTTTATTATAGTAGCTCTAATCTACTAATATGAGACCTCTAGCCTCACTTTTCCTAAACAAAGGACAGTTTAAAGTGTTTCTCACTCTTAGAAGACATCTGCTTTTGTATTTCTCTCTAAAAGCATTGATAGAGTGTATCTGTTAGGAATAGACCCTTCATGAAGAGGAAAGCCACACTGAAGCAGAAGAATGACACTGTTTTCTACAAAATGAGGACTGTAGGGAGACCAATGTGGCTCCAAAAGCCACTTAGAAACCCAAGCTCATTAAGCTTTTAGCCACACAACACTGTTAGTGAGATAGGTGAGTTCTTGGGAGAGAGAAAAAGAGACGCTTGGTAAATGGAGACTTACACTGACACACAGGCCTGTCATGCTTGTCCCTTCATTATATGAGCAAAACTTAGCCACATCAACTAGAACAAAAACATAAAAAATTTAAATGTCATCAGATTCAGCTGGGCATGCTGGTGCATGCTTGTAATCCCAGCATTTGGGAGGCTGAGACTGGAGGATCACGGTCTGTGGACAGCCTCAGCTACTTAGTGAGGCCCTCCGCAACTTAGTGAGACCCTGTTTCAAAATAAAGAATTAAAAAATGGGCTGGGGGTGTAGCTCAGAAGTCAAAGGCCTCTGGGTTCCAACCCCAGACCTGAAATAAATAAATAAATAAATAAATAAATAAATAAATAAATAAATGTCATCAGATCCAAAGTCTTACACATTGTGCCCACAACTGATTTGTGGCTAAACTGCTTGACTGAGAAGAAACATTCTAAACCCCAAATATCAAATGATTTTCATGGGATTTGACTCCCTGGAGACCTACACATTTCTTCCTGGAAATTATACATGTTGAGAAAGCTCAACCCTAGGTGCAGTACGAGTCTTCAGTGAGAGGCAAGGAGCACTGCATAGTGTGTCCATACCTTTATTAACCCTTTAGTAAATCTCTGCTTGTGCTTTGCTCTCCACTTATCTTGGAATTCTTTCAGTGGTGTAAATCAAGAAACTGCCGACCCTGTCCAGTGACCTTGGCATGAGTTCCCCTCATATTCATACTATGAATGGATGCTCCACTTCCAGGCAAAGAAAAGAAAAACAAATACTTTTTAAAGAAAAAGAGAGCTGGGCATGGTGGCACACACTTGTAATCCCTGTGCTTGGGAGGCAGAGACAGGAGGATCGCACAGGTTCAAAGCTGGCCTCTCTGGCTTAAGAGACCTTGTTTCCAAATAAAAATATAAAAAATAGGTGTCTGGGAGTGTAGCCTGATGGTAGAAGGGTTTCCAGAAACCCCAGTATCACAGAAAGAAAGAAGGAAAGAAAGAAAGAAAGAAAGAAAGAAAGAAAGAAAGAAAGAAAGAAGAAAGAAAGAAAGAAAGAAAGAAAAAAAGAATAAAAAGAGAGATAGAGCAAGGAAGAGAGGGTAGGTCACGTTATAAACACTCTTATGGCACAGGGGTATAACACTGAGGAAAGCAATAAAAAAATTCTACCCTCATGGAATTTACTATAATGTTGAAATTAAAACAGGGGTTGCAAAAAAGGTAAAACACAGCCAAGTTATTATGTGAGACTAAGCCTGTTTAATTAAACTGGCACCTATGGGCGAGGTCTGTGATCGTGAGGGAAGGAACAGATGACTGGGCAGCAGAGTCATGGTCAGCAGAGTCATGCTGCTGAAATGGCAGTTAAATAGTTAAGTAAAAATTGATGAAGAAAATGACTAAAAGGCCTGACCTAGGGCTATTTTCAATCCCCTTGCCCAAGGACTAAAAATGAGATATCCTTGGTGGTCTGGTGGTCCCTCCCTAACCACGTCAAGATGACATTCTGTGGGCTAGCAGTTGTGGTAATATTCTAGACAGTTAAGAAAAGTTTGTCAAAATATAGACCCCCCAACCTGAGACAGTTGCCCAGAAACAATAGTAATCAATCCCCTATGAACAGCTAATGCTATAGGTCTTCTAAGCCAATCACAGTAAAGATCATGAGAGTCATCCAATCAATAGAGGCTATTTGTCTAAAAGGTATCAAAATAAAAACCAAAGTATGCTCAGGGTTCCTGTACTGAACCACTGTGTCAGTTTATGTCAGGCACCCAAGCTTAAGCTTGAATAAAGGCTCATTGCTTTTACATATGGTGATGGTCTCCTTGGTGGTCTCTCCAGGACAAATAAACTGAGCACAACACTGCAAAGAGGAAGTGAGGGTATTTATGTATCCAGGGGTCTTGGGATGGGGCCACCAGCTTGGGAATGCTGGTCCTCTTGTGACATCTGAAGTCTCGCGGCATCTGGAGTGTCATGACATCTCCACTTCTGGCTTCTAGGGTTCTGCCTCCTGTCCTGTGAGGGGAGGGAGAGGTACCCCACCTATTATCTGGCCTTTTGGTGATATTGGGCAGTGACTGAGTCAATAACTACTTCCTGCTGTCAGAGGGGACATTGTTATAGGGGCCCCTTGGCTTGGAGAATTCAGGTCATTCAGAAGTGGGCAGGTGGGAGTATGGCTGCAGCAGGAGTTGATTGAAGGTTACCCTGAACAGCTTGGTAATGCACATTTGAATAAACTTTAGCAGACAAGGGACTTTTAAAAAGAAAAGGGAAATTGTGAGAATGGGTCCCAGGAAGGGAAGCAGCCCAGCAGCTACTGACCCTTGCCAGAAGAAGGAAGATCCCAGCAGCTACTGGCCCTTGAAATCCTTCCAGATATGACATAGACTGTCGATATTATATTTTTAGATTTTTACTTAACCTGGTCAGAGTTTAAATATTTTCCTCCACTAGACCAGATTCATTAATATAATAGCAGCATTTTTTCATGAGAAAGAGACAAACACCACCCTTTTTAGTGGTGAGTAAATATGGGTCAGTCTGGTCAAATGTAAAACATGCTATTGGGTCAGGAGCATCAGTAAAATATTTTAGAGAGAGTTTACTACTTATGGCTGTCTGGCATCCAGAGAGGGAGAGCACTGTACTGATCCCACCTTGTGGTTGAGCCAATGTTTTGTGGAAGGGGGCAAATAGATCTCCTGCATGGTGAATTTCCAGAAATAAACAGGTGAACATTTCCTGATGATTGTGGTTGATATGGAATGTGGCGCTTCCAAGAATTTCCAAGGGCTTGTGCCATCTGTTGAGTAACCTTAGAAATAAAGCTGGTCCATTATCAGACTGTAAGGAATCTGAGAGTCCAAACCAAGGGATGATGTCTGAGCATAGAGCATTGGCCACCATACTGGCTGTCTTGTCCTTTGAGGGGAAATCCTCTACCCAACCTGTTAGGGTGTTGAACATGGTAAGAAGATATTTTAGTTTTTTGTGAGAGGGCATAATTGGCTTACCCGCTACCTTAAGAGTTACCCTGAGCTCAGCAAGGGTAATCGAGATTGAGGAGTATGGAAGTCATAAGTCTTTGGCCAGGCCAAGTAGGGCCAGTGGCTGTCCTCCACCCTGGGTTGCACTCATCATCAAGAGAGCTGAGACACAGGCTACTAAGGCACAGGCTTACAGATCTGCCTTTTGGCGGAGTTGGATTGTATGCTCCATTTCAGCTTGTTCCTCTTGGGAATTAAAAACTTTAAATGCCACATTCACCAAATCTCAAATAGGGGTCTGAGGATCCCTTAAGGGTCAATGAGGGGGGAAGGAGCTGGTTAGGTGAGAGGGTGTCAGAGGGGGCTCTGATGGCAGGTTGAGATCAGAGAGGGAGGGGTAAATATGGGGAACTGGGGTAAAATCAGAAAACAGCACCTGTAACCCGGCAAGGTCACAAGATGGAGACTGCACACCACCACAATGGGGATACCAAGATGGTGACCTTGTGATGTCACTAGATGGTGACTGTCTGCCATCACAAAATGGCAACTGTGCCTGTAACCTGGCAAGGTCACAAGATGGCACATGTGTGCCAGTGAGGCAACCAAAATGGCAAATATGACCTAGCAGAGTTAGAAAATGGCGGCTGCTGGGAAGATAGCGACTGATGGAAAAATGGCAGCTAATGGGGGAGAGGAGTCATAGATACAAAAGAGAAGGGAAAAGAAGGCCTGGACATAAAGGACTTCCAACCATTTACCAGGCCACTTATAAAAGTTGCTGAGGTCAGTCAGGGTATTAAAATCCAAAGTTCCATTTTGAGGCCACTGTGACCCATTATTTTGGAATTTTGACTTTCCATGTCTGGTCTGTGGGCAAGAATGAAAAACAGGAGACAGGCATTCCCGATTACCCTGATCAATGTCTCATAATGGGGACAAAGGACAGGAGGGACATCTCCACTCCCTTCTCAAGACCAAAGGATGACCTGGCTGTCCAGAGGCAACTCTGCCATGACCGCATGTTTGGGCAAACAGAGAAGCCAAAGGCAAAAAGCCAGAGGACCCACTGACCAGAGAAAAGGAAGGGAACTTACCCTTTCTGAAAGTGAAAGCTGTCTGTCCAATTAAGAGTCAGAGAGTCCAGGTTCCTGGCAGCAAAACGGAGGGCTCCCAGGGGAGTATGAGGGGCTCAGGGAGGAGTAAAAGAAAAAAAGAGAAAAAAAATGAAAATAAATCCATTCAGATTTGGTGGATTTTGGCACCAGATGTAATATTAAAATTGAGTCAGAAGTCACAAAGATAGGCAAAAACCAGCCAAGTTATTGGGTGAAACCAAGCTTCTTTAATTAAACTGGCACCTTTGAGTGAAGTCTTCGACCATGGGGGAAGGGACTGATGACCAGACAGCAGAGTCATGGTCAGCAGAGTCATGTTGCAGAGAGGAAGTGAGGGTATTTATGTAGCCAGGGGTCTTGGGGTGGGGCCAGCAGCTTGGGAATGCCAGTCCTCTCATGACCTCTGTATTCATGTGACTTCTGGAGTCTCACAGAATCTGGAGTCTCATGACATCTCTACTTCTGGCTTCTGGGGTTCTGCCTCTGTCCTGTGAGGGGAGAGGGAGGGACCCCAACCTATCATTTACAAGTCAGTGTTAAAGTTATTCATTGTTTAAGGATGAATCATAATTATTTACTTATGTAACCAAAGCACTATTTTCTGACCATCACAAGATTTTTGGCCCAGCCCTAAAATATAGTACTAGGCCCAGGTTCTCATTCACATGGTGCCTTAAATCCTGAGGACCTTGTGTTATAGAATATTTTTTAAAACTCACCTCATTAAGGCACCTCTCTGATGAATATAAATAACATCCACAGATCTCTGAGATACCTTTAACATTTTCATCATTAGGAAATAGAGCTGTTGCCTCACAGCTTGCTTTTAATTGACAGCTTTGATGATAGAGTAATGTCAGGATGTGACATTCTTACCCAGCCGGGCACACACTGATGATCCATCTTTCATAAACAATGAGGCCATTGGTGATCTTTGGGACAACTTTACAATTCTTGAACATCCACCTAAATTTTAGTTTTTGTGATGTCTGCTACCCTTGGCTCCAATTTTAAAGGCATTGTTCTCAGAACATATTTTACTAGCTAGGAAGTTCTTAATATAGTTTCACAAGTTTTCTTTCTTGCTTCATTTTAAAGCACAGTATATATAAGCAATAAGAACTTGAAAGTACTTCAACTGTTAACTAAGACTTAAATACTCACAGGAGAGAAAGTCGATGAATTGTGTATATCAGTGACTTTCTCTTCATTCAACATCTGGCAAGGAAATCTCTTCTATGTTATCTATTCTGGAGAGATAATCAGTGTTTTTGAGCCCTTGGTCTATCATTAGTTTGCTTCGTGACCAAAACAAACCAGATCATGTCACCTCTGTGGGTCTATTTCCTTATTTAGAAGTGAATAACAAGATCAACTTTACCAAGATGATTCTGGATTTTGTAAGTGTGTGTGTGTGTGTGTGTGTGTGTGTGCATGCACACACATATGTGCATGCTCACATACTGTGGTTAAACCCAGGAGCACTCTACCTCTGATCTACACCCCCAGCCCTATTTTATTTTTGGTTTAGAAACAGAGCCTCACTTGTTTGCTGGAATTATCAGTACTTTCTAAGACTGTCCCTCAAACCTGGGATCCTCCTGTCTCAGCTTCTCCAGTACCGAGATTAACAAGCATGTACTGATTAGACCAACTTTTACTCAGACATTGCACCCCATAGAGATAAGAGGATATTAATCAAGACATAAATGTTTTAAACCAATTAAAATATCTAGACCAAATTTAATATATCTCAAAATATTTAGCGATTATACAAATATTTTATAACCACAAGCCATAGTTTTTATCTTATAGATAGCAAATATGGATACCAGAACACCATAAATGTGCAAAGTATTGTTTTTTAAATGGTAAGTGGAGGTAAATGCAGTGTTTCTATGACAAATTTCTAATTTCCTGCATGGTTGTTAGTCATTTACAGTTTTATTTCCCTTTAAGAGTTAATTGGAAAACATAATTTTTGGAAAATCATCCATTTCAGGGATCTTTCATAATAATTTACATAGATCTTTGGAAACTATTTTAAGGCAGCTATATTTTTTTATTTGTGTATTGTATTCATACATCATAATGGGGTAAAAAAAAAAAAAACTTGTGTAGACATACATGCACATATCACCCAGTTAGCCCCTACCCAATCCCCACCCCATTCTCTCCCCATCCCACCTTCCGATGTTTGGCTTAGTGGTTGACTTTGATATGTTTAAGTACATTGTGTATTTTAGAGAGTTTCCTTCTTCCCCCTTCCCCTCCCCTCAGTTAGGTAGTCTTATTTACTCCTCTATAGTATTTCCTTTTTCATCTAGAGTTCCTCCTATGACACATTTCTCCTTAGCTTTCATATATTAGGGAAAGCATCCAATTTTTTTTTATTTTTTGTGACTGACTAATCTCTCTTGGCATAATGTCCTCCAGTTCCATCCATTCCCCTGAAAATGATGTAATTGAGGGTTTTCTTTATGGCTAGGTAAAATTACATTGTGTGCATATCCCACAGTTTGTAATCCATTCATCTGTTGATGGACATCTTGGCTGGTTCCATAGTTTGTCTATGGTGAATTGTGCAGCTATGAACATAGATACACATGAATTAGTTTGGTAGTTTGGTTTCCTTTATTTTGGGTAGATGCTCAGTAGTGGTATTACTGGATCAAATGATAAGTTCATTCCCATTCTTCTGAGGATCCTCTATACTATTTTACAAAGTGGTTGCAATAATTTGCAATCCCACCAACAATGTTTTAGAGTTCCCACTTCACATCCTTGACAGCATTTATTGTTGTTTATGTTTTGAATGCTTGCCATTCTAGTTGGAGTTAGGTGGAATCTCAGGGTAGGTTTGATTTGCATCTCTCTGATTGTTAAGGCACCTCTATTAATCATTTCTGTTTTGTGAGATCATTCCATGGTCTCACCCTCAAGTGTGTGCATTTGTGTTTTCATCTCTTCCCACACAACTAATAAGGTTGGATACAAAGGAACATATTTGCATTTTTCCATTATTATATTAAATCTTCTGGATATTTAAATTCTACTATTTTTTCTATTTCTAATTTATCGATTCATGCTTTCATCTTTATTCTTCGCTTCTTTATTTTGCTTTTATATGATTATATTTTTACAAGATCTTATAATGAATGTTCAGTTATATCTATTCTCTTTTTCTAAGGTTTTATATGTACTATTCTCAGTATTTTAATATTATTTTTCAAATATTTTGCAATTTAAATTTTTATTTCCCATTTGACCCAAGAGCTACTTAGAGTTACTATTTCATTTGGTCTTCTCTTTGCTAGGTATGTCTAGGTTTAGCAATATTTTTAAGAGATTATGCTTTCCTATCCTCTAAAATTTATTGATATTTCCTTTGTGGGTTCATAGGAACTTCAAAAAAAGGTAGAGTTTTTATGGCATATAAATTTTTATAGCAACTCTATTAATTGTATTATGTTAATAGAAGTTTTACACCTTTATTGAATTTCAGGGATTTATTCATCTGACAATCAGAAAAGATACTGAAAAATACAGGGCATCATGTTTACTTTGTTTTCTTATTTTCTACAATTTTATTTATATATTTGGATGGTATACTATTTGTTATCACCTATAAATGATTTTAAAAACTATATAGTTTTACCACTTCTCTATCCCAATTTTGGTGACAAGTCCTGGGGTGCTTTCCTTGGTGTGTTATAGTTGAATTATTAATGTTTATTATTTGCATTTTACAGATTTCACATAAATTACAATCATTAAAGTTAATTTTGTAGATATGCTTTTAATTTTAAAACTTCAGTAATTATGTTTAAACCATTAGTCTTGGTCACTAGAGTTTTCTTCCCACTGCTTCACTTTTTTGCTTGAACATATTGTACATTCAAATGGATGTTTCTTGCTGAGTGTATAGTTGAGGAACCTTTGTCTATTTAAAATATTTTTACTATTGCCTTCATATATTAATGATAACTTGTCTGGATATAGCTCCTACAGGTGAAATCTGTTCTGTCTCTAAACACTGGAGACATCCTTCCCCTGCTCTCTTGCATATATTGCTTCTGAAATTAAGCTATTTTTCTTTAACAGATACATTGCTTTCTGTTTGCATATTTATATAATTTGTTCTTTAACACTGAAAGATAATAATTTCACTAAGAGTACCTCAGTCTTCAATAATATTAATTCTGCTGATTATAATTAACATCACTTGTTTGCTTTCTCAGGCTCTATCCTCCTTTCTTCTGACAATAGAATTAATTATTAGCCTTTTCCTCACACTCAGTTTGTGTAGTGTATGTGGAGCTCAGTACCAACTCGAGGAACAGAGCATATCTACAACTTGGGCCAGAAGTGCATCAGAATTCCCTTTCCATGAGGATTTACTCCAAGTGTGTGAATCTCTGTGCAATTTCTCCTTGGCCCCAGCTTTACCTGCCACATGTACTAAAAAATGCATGCTTTTCTTTATGGTTGAGAAAAATTTATTGTGTTCATGTACTACAATTTCCTTGTCCATTCATCTGTTGATGGAAACATTATGTCATTTGCAGAAAAATAGTTGAAACTAGATAATATTATGCTAAGTGAGATCAGCCAGTCCCAGAAAGTCAAAGATTGTATGTTTTCTCTCACATCTGGAAGCTAGAGATAAAAATAGAAAACAAAAGGGACTGCAGATAACTGAGAGAGAACAGTAGAAAAGTGGAAAGTGACTGGGGGAGAGAGGTGGGGAGGGAAAAGGAGAATTGAAGAAGGAAACAATGTTATAATTCAATTCAAATAATGTTATATTCATATGTGAAGGTATCACTACTAATCTCCATAACACGTTTGGGAAGGAATAGGGTGGGATGTGAAGGGAAAAAAACAAAGCATTGTGTGCATATATGTTATTACTTTGAAACTCACTATGATATATAATTAAAATGTACCAATAAAATTATATTAAAAACAGTAATCATATTTAGATTATATCCCAGAAGAAGAATTTGGGTCAAAATTTTTTAGAGACCAGTAGAATAGTAGAAGGGGTCTGGGGATAGGGGAAGAGAAAAAGAACTGATAAAAGAAACAGTTCAAATAATTTTAAGTCTATATATGAAGGTATTACTGGCAATCTCACTAACATGTAGGGCCATACAGTGAGGGATGGGGTGGCATCCAGAGGGTGCACATCCAGAGGGAGCACACCAACTGCTGTTTGTGTGTATGTTTGTATAGCTTCAAACCTCGCTATGATGTAAAATTGCAATGCATCAATAAAAGTGTATTAAAACAGAAAAATATTATGAGTCTTTGATATATACTGCTAATTGTTACATAAAAAATTTCACACCAGTTTAGAGTTTCAATGGGAGTGTGTGATCATACATATTTTTAAAACAACCTCACTAACCTAAAATTTTATAATTTTAACCTTTGCTTTTGAGTATAATAAAATGTATAATTGATGTCTTTTATATCATTTTATAGCTATTAAAGAAAATTATTTCACACAAAAATAAAAACATTCATCCTCAGTAAGGTGTGTCCTGTACTTTTCCATAGGCTTCACTTGCTTCTCTCATTCTTCTAAGTGAAAGAGGAAAAAACATTCAGAATTTCTTTCACTGCCACTACAGTACTACATTACTCAGGAACTGGGGTTGTGGATATTGGCTCCTGATACCATTAATTTGGTTGCAAATCTTGTAACCAAAATGTACCACTTGCCTGAGATCTTTGTATATTACAATATAAAAGTCTTTCCTAATTTTAATGCAAATAAACCTTTCTGTTCCACTGTGGTTTCTTCCTCTGAGCATGGAGGAGTTTTTGTTTGTCTTGTTTGTTAGGTGAATGTTGGAAGAAATATATTTATGAATAAAAAACCTCCTATTTCCAAAAATTGAAAAAAGAGATACAAACCTTTGTTATTTTTCCTACTCTAAACATCTTTGATTACTCTGAGCTTAAGATAGATCAGAGAACTGATAACATTCTCAGGTCATCATTTTTCTTTGTAGAAAGTTGTTTTGGTGATGCTACTACTTTGTCTTTTTTAAGAAGACAAAGTAGTAGTTTTTCCTCTTAAGTGAAAATATAAAGTTTAGCTAGAGAATGTTTCTCCTTTACTAACTAGTCAGCATTAATTAGTCATAAAAATATATCAAAACCCTGATATAAAAATATATCAAAACCCTGATATCAAAACCCTGACCTGGACATGTCTCAGTGGAGACTGGAAAAAGCCATTCACCCTAGTGCTGATGACAGTGGAAAGTTATCACTTGGGAATCCATTCCTTCTTATTTTCTGTCCCAAGGGATCCAGAGATAGCAGATGACCCAGGCAGGCCTTTTATGATACCGTCTTTTTAAGAGTGGAACTACAGGCTCAGCTATAATTCCCCAAAACTTTTATGTTGATGTCCTACCCCTCAATATCTCAGATGTAACTATACAGTATTTGAAGATGGGCCTTTACAGTGATGAAGTTTAAGCTAGTCATGGTGGTTTATTTCTGTAATCCCAGTACTTGGAAGGCTGAGACAGGAGGATCACAGGTTTGAAGCCTGCTTCTGCAACTTAGGAAGGCTCACAACAACTTAGTGAGATCCTATTCTCAAATAAGTAATATTTGAAAAATAGGGCTCAGGACTGGGGTTGTAGCTCTGAAGTACAATCCCCAGCACCATAGAAATAATAAAATGATGAAGGTTAAATTATGAGGTCCTTAAGATGGCCCCTAATCCAACATCACCTGCTGGCAACTTAATTTAAAAAGTTTTATGTAGATAGTATTTTTTCTAAGTGACTCTGATTATGCTGTACTAAATACTAGTTATTTATGTGACTTGCACTCACTGGTGAAGCTTTATACTTATTATATAGCCCAAAATAGTAAATCTTTCCCATACCTAAAATCAACCAATATTTCTGAATATGTCTTAATGTTGAGACTGGATAAACTAAATTCAATCACAACACTAACTACCTGAAGTTAGGGTAAATACCATGGCTTAAAGACTCAGTCTCCAACCAGCAACCCCCCACTTAAGATGCCAATCACAAGTAGAGGTTACCCACACTTCTGTCAAACTTGAATACAAATTGTGGGTTCCTGCAACCTCTAAGGTTTGTTGATCATTTGTAATTATGTATCCCAGAATACAGAAACACTTACTACTTACCAGTTTATTATAAAGGATGTAGAGGAACAGCCAAATGGAGAAGTCTATGGAGTCAGGTACAGAAGAACCAAAAGCATAGGAGCTTTGGTCCTATGGAGTTTGGATGCACCTCTCTCCAGTAGATGGTTGTTTTCACAACCTGGAAGCTCTCTAAACCCCATATTTGGGGGATGTTTGTGATTTTTACCACATAGGCATAACTCAATATTAACTCAGTCTCCAGTCCCCTTTCTTCCCTGGAGAATGAAGAATGGAGCTAAAAGTTTCTAGCTTCCACTCATGATTTGTTCTTCTGATGACCAGTCCCATCCAGAAGCTCTCCAGGAGCCTATCATGAGCTGTCTCATTAGGATAAAAAATGTTTCTATCACTTAGGTAATTTTCAGAGATTTAGGAAATCTCAGAAATAGGGACAAAGACCAAAAGTGTTGGGGGTAAGGTGAATCAATGAGAGAAACACTGCCACAGAAGTTATGTACCTGTGTGAAATTACTAATGCCAGTCTCAAAATAATATATGAGGAAAGGGAAGAAGTATGTGAGCGTGCTCACCAAGCACTGTGTGCATGTATATCCCTGTCACTCTAAGCTACATAATGATGTGAAATTACAATGCACCAATAAAAGTATTTTTTAAAAAAAAACAAGTTTTGACTATTTCAGTTCAGGTCTTTATACAAACATGTTTTTCTTTCTCTTGCTTACATGAAATCTACTGTTATTATTTTAATGCAAGTTTTTTGTATTGAAATCATAATATACTATAATTAATACCTTGATTTTGTCTGATATTAATCTTGATTATCTTCAAATAAATGAAATAAATTATCTAAAAAAAAACAAAAAATGTTCTTTAGTACTCCAGAACTGAGGACAAAAAACAAATATATATTTCTTATTAAATTATGATATTACCATTAAGTAACATTCTTTTATTTAAAAAAAAAACATGTTCACAATATGTCTACAAACCAAAAAGAAGGCTTGAGAAAATATTATGGCTAAAACACAAAGAACTGGGTGGGAGCCAGGTGTGGTGGCACACGCTTGTAATCCCCGTGCTTGGGAGGCAGAGACAGGAGGATCGCGCAGGTTCAAAGCCAGCCACGCTGGCATAAGAGACTCTGTTTCCAAAAATAAAATAGGTCTGGGAGTGTTGCCCGAAGGTAGAAAGGCTTCCAGGAACCCCAGTACCACACACACACAAAAAAAGAACTCAGTGGGGGCTGGCTGGGTGATGTGTACATTTATATCTACACAAGTTTTTTGTTTCATCATGATGTATAAATACAATGCACCAATAAAACATTTTTAAAAACACACAAAGAACTCTTGAATACATGCTGCACTTATGTTTTTTATTAAATCCCAAAATACCAGATCACTCTTTTAAATACTCTTTCTATACTGACAAACCAATTTAATTTTTATCATTCAAAGCAGATGTTTACACCAAACTGAGATATCACTGACTTTTTCTCAAAAAGGAATATTATAATTTAGCTTTTAAAAGCCATAAAAACAATATATGATAGAAAAAATTATGAACAGCATTCCACTCATCCAGCTTTGTGTCCTTGGACAAGTATACTAGCATTACTGTACTTTACTTTCCCTATCTATAATTGATGATAATATATTCATTTTATAAATGATTATTATAAGAATTAAATGAAACAATGCACATAAAGGACCAGATATTCTATATAATGTTGTTTACTATATTGGTATATAAAAATCCATATATTTTAGGTAATATCTCTAATATTGCTAGCAATGTGCTCTTTTTAAATTAACATAAAATTAAATTTATTAAAGATATAAACAATAGTAGAATCTGATTTATTCTTAAATATGTTTCCTAAAGGATTATTTCACTATGAGAATCTATTATATTAAAATTCTTTCATTCATTTAAAAGATGGTTGAATGTATAAAACTATAGTTATATGTAGAAGAATATAGAGAGAAATGTGGTAGCTTTGTTGTCAGAGAGATCCAGGGTGTTCTCACCAGCCATGACCTTTAGTCTCCACTTCCCTTAACAGAATTATCATATGAACTTGCCAGCACTTGGTGAGGACTGAAAGTTGGGCCTCTGTTGTGTGTTTAATACATTCTTGAAATTTTAGAAATTCATTTATTATAGAAATCAAGGTACATGTTTACTATGGCACCAAACATGAAAAATTATGTGTGATGTAAGTGTGTATGAGTGTGTGTGTGTGTGTGTGTGTGTGTGTGTGTGTGTGTGTGTGTGTATTTACAGTACTGGGGATTGAACCAGGGGCATTCTAACTCCAAGCTACACCCCCAAACCTATATTTTATTTCTTTTTTTTTCTTTCTTTTTTTTTTTTTTTTTTTTTGGTGGTACTGGGGGTGGAACCCAGAGGCTTTCTACCTCCGGGCTATACTCCCAGACCTATTTTTTTTAATATTTTATTTGGAAACAGGATCTCACTAAGTTGCTAAGAGCCTCACTAAGTAGCTGAGGCTGGCTTCAAACCTGCGCGATCCTCCTGTCTCAGCCTCCCAAGCGCAGGGATTATAAGTGTACATCACAATGCCCAGCAGTATTTATATTTTAAACACAATTATAAATGCCTGACACAGGCTCGAAATGTTATAAGCACTTATTGTGAGGTAGGTGATGTATCTGTGATTCAGAAATCACCTAATTTCTCCTCTGCCAAGTCTTTGTCAGGTAATAGCAGCCACTTTTCTGGTGAAGTCACAAATGGAGGGTTAGTTGCATAAAATTCTTTCCAACTTACTATCCTAAAATAAAAGACTTTATCAGCAGGAGTTAATACCTCCAGGATTTGGAGCTGTGTTATAGGAATAAAAGAAATAATTAATGATTGATAAAATAAAGGAGACAGGTACTATCCTGTCCTCTGCAGGTTCACTAGATCCACTAAAACCTGCTAGTCAGAACACTGTGTTCATTCTGTTACTTTAAGTACAAGTACAATAAAATAGGAAAGATCATTTTACACAGAGCTACTAGATCGACCTCCTTAAAACAACAGATAAAACAATAATGAGATGGGCAAGAAAAAACAGAAATTCCTCAAGGGTGAAATGTATTTTCTTAGATCCATGAAAGCAAATATGTTTGCAAGACTCCATCTCAAGAACAAAATCTAATTGGGCTGACAATGAACACTGTCCCATCTTTTTCCATATCATGAATGCTAAAATATAAAAAATACTTTTTAAGAATTTACTTTGACAGCTCATATTTTTTAAATCAGTGTTTGCCATACCCAATTACCATTGGGTATAAAACAAACTAAAATATGTATAACTCTATGTTTCCTATGATGCTATATAATAAATATTTTGGAGATGAGCATGGTGGCATAAACCTGTAATTTCAGTGTTTGGGAGGCTGAGACAAGAGGGTTGTAGATTTGAAGCCAACATCAGCAAGTTAGCAAAACTCTCAGCAATTAAATGAGACTGTATTTGATTTATTTATTTTATTTTGTATTGGTGCATTGTAATCATACTTCTTAGTGGAGTACAAGATGGTATAGGCATACATGCACACATCACCCAATTAGCCCTTATTCAATTCCCGCCCCATTTCCTCCTCCCCTTCCTTTGTCTTGTGTTTACCTTGTAAATGTACATCATGTACAATAGGGAATTCCTCTCTTCCCTCTCCCATCCCCCTCAGTTAGGCCACCTTATTTGCTCATCTATAGCATCTTCTTTGTCTAGAGTTCCTCCTATGACCCATTTTCTTTCTAGCTTCTGCATATTAGGGAGAGCATCTTATTTTTTATTTTTCTGTGTCTGACTAATCTCACTTAGCATAATGTTCTTCCATTTCATCCATTTCCCTGTAAATGATGTAATTTTCTTTTTCTTTATAGCTAAGTAAAATTCCATTGTGTACATATCCCATAGTTTTGTAATCCATTCATCTGTTGATGGACATCTTGGCTGGTTCCATAGTTTGGCTATGGTGAATTGTGCAGCTATGAACATAGATACACATGCATTAGTTTGGTAGTTTGGTTTCCATTCTTTTGAGTAGATACCCAGAAGTGGTGTTGATGGACCATATGGTAAGTTTGTTCCCATTCTTCTAAGGATCTTCCATACTGTTTTCCAAAGTGGTTGCACTAATTTGCAATCCCACCAACAATGTATTAGAGTTCTCACTTCTCCACATCCTTAATAGCATTTGTTGTCTGTGCTTTGAATGATTGCCATTCTAGTTGGGGTTAGATGAAATCTCAGGGTAGTTTTGATTTGCATCTCTCTGATTGATAATGATATTGAGCATTTTTATGCATTTATTGGCAATTTTAATTTATTCTTTTGTTAAGTGTCTATTTAGTTCACTTGTCCATTTTTGGATTGGGTTATTTGTTTTCTAAGTGCTGAGTTTCTTGGGTTCTCTGTATATTCTAAATATTAGATTGCATTAAACTTAAGAGCTTCTGTACAGCAAAGAAAACTATCAAGAACCTCAACCAAGAGCCAACAGAATGGGAGTTTTTGCCACCTACTACTCCTCCAATGACACTGTATTTTAATAAATAATTTTTAGAAAAGGGCTTGAGATATACCTCAGAAGTAGAATGTCCCTATATTTAATCCCATGTGTCTATAAATAAGTAAATAAATTATTATTTTGGATATTTATTGATTTAACATAAATATTCTGAATGTAAAAAAAGAAAATTCTCTCCCCAAAGACAATATTCATACCAATATAGACCCTCAACACAATTTATTTATTTATTTATTTATTTTTATTTATTTTTATTGGTGCACTGTATTCATACATCAAAGTAGGATACATACTTTTGTAGACATACATGCACACTTTTCCCAGTCAGCCCCCACCCAATCCCCACCCCATTCTCTCCCTATCCCTCCCTCCCATGCTTGGCTTAGTAGTTGACATCTAGTATTATGGCAATTTATCTAAAATTAAAAATGATAATCTCACATAACAGTTTCATTTGTCTGATACCAAACTTTTGATGACTTAAAGATAACAATTCAATATTTCTTTTTGCTTTCTTTCTTACCAGAGATTTTTTTTCTATTTTTAGGTGAAACTATCATATATTTATATATTTATTTTTCAGAAAAAAAATCTATCCTAATATGGAATATGGACTCTAGGTACCCAAAACGATCTTGAAAAAGAACAAAGCTAGAAGATATATATTTTCTGATTTCAAACCATATAAAGCTACAATAATTGAAACAGTGTAGTACTATTCTAAAGGCAGATATATAAACCACTGGAGTTAAATAAAAGCCTAGAGCTAAATTCTTCCCTATATTGTCAAGTTATTTTTGACAAGGTTTCCACAAACATTTGGTGGTGGAAATATTAATCTTTTAACTAAATATTGTTAAAAAATAATAATTACATGGAAAAGAATAAAATTGGACCCTTACCTAATCCCATATACAAATATTAATGCAAAATAGATAATAGACCTAAATATAAATCTTAAGACTATAAACTTTTAGGAGAAAATCTGGGTCATTAAACCTCACAACATTGAAATTGGCAGTAATTTCTTGGTTATGATTTCAATGGCACAGGCAACAGAGGAGTATACAAACTCCCTAAAAAATAAAAAAAAAATTGTATATCCAAAGACAATGTAAACAGAGTTAACAGTTACTAATAGAATGGGATAAAATATATCCAAATGCTATATCTGAAGGTATATTAATATTCCAACTAGATCCTAGAAATTAACAACAATAAAGGCAAACAATACAATTTAGAGATAGGTAAAAGACTAACATAAATAATGAATCTCCACAGATAACCAATCTTAGTTGTCTGTTGGATGGAAAATCTTGTTTCTCTAGTTCTGATGTGTGTTACCTATTTCTTTTTTGTAGTTAATCTCTTTGAGTATTTTCTCTAGCGCTGGTTTTGAAGACATAAATTCCTTCAGTTTCTGTTTGTCATGGAAGCTTCTTATTTCTCCATCTAATTTGATAGAAAGTTTTGCTGGGTAGGAAAATTTTGGCTGGAAGTTGTTTTCTTTCAGAGTTTGGAATATGTTACTCCAAGCCCTTCTGGCTCTCATAACTTGGTTTGGGAAGTCTGGAGTGATTCTAATTGGTTTGCCTCTGAATGTCACTTGGCCCTTTGCTTTTGTTGCCTTTAAGATTCTCTGCTTGGCTTCCACATTGGTCATTTTGACAATGATGTGGCGTGGGGATCCTCTTCTCCGATCCTGTCTAAAGGGAGTTCTATAAGTTTCTTGGACCTGTGTATCGACCTCTTGCTCTATGTCTGGAAAATTTTCTGCTATTACTTCCTTGAAGAGATTGTTGATCCCTTTGGTTTCACTTTCTTTTCCCTCCTCTATTCCAATTATTCTTAGGTTAGCTCTCTTAAAATGGGCCCATATTTCTTCAATATCAGATTCATGCTGTCGGATTTTTTTTTTCTAGATTAGAAACTATGCGTTCATTTTTGGATTGCTCATCTTCTAAGAGCGAGATTCTGTTCTCCATGTGTTCTAATTGGTTGTTTGTGCTTTGAATTGAGGCCTTTACTTCATTAATTGCATCCTTTATCTCTTTTTGGCTCTCTCTGAGTTCTTTTCGAAGCACCTCTATTATTTCTACAGTTATTTTCCTGATTTGATCTTCTAGAAATCTCTGATTTTCTGTTTTATTGGGTTCTGATGTTGTGGGGTTGTGGGCATTTATTGCTCCAGTATTATTCCTCTTTCCCATGATTTCGGATGTTTGTGCCTTCTCTGGGTTCTTCCCTTGGGTCACTATGACTTCATTTAAGGTGTTCTGGATCTCGAGTCAGTAGTATCTCAGACCCCACTACTCCTTTACTGGGTTTTATCACAGAGTCTCCGACCCAGAGAGTCGATAGAGGCTGCTTTAGACTGTGGGGGGTGCCAGGTTGCACGTTCTCCTATGGTGTGATATCTCTGCCACCGCCCCTCCCCCACTGGGTCAAGTCTCAGGGAGTACAGTACTGGGATTTCTCCTCTGTGGCCCGCAATTTGACTCACTGTTCTTGAGTACGCAGATGTAGCTGTACTGGCCTCGCTGAATTCGGTGCTGCTGCAGGTGGCAATATGGCGCCGCTGCTATGCCCTCGGCTGTGGGGCTGGTGTTTTTCTTCTTGGTTTTGATTTCCACTCTAAATCCCTGCAGCGTGTGCTGAGCTCAGCCACTGGGAGCTTTAGATGCTCTCTGCGCAGAGAAATCCCACCTGGCTGTTCCGCAGTGGCTCACCTCGGCTTGCTGTAGCCGTCCCGTGAATTCGCCGGTGCTGCCGGCAGTATGGCGCTGCTGCCACGTCTGCCATGTCCTTGGGCGTGAGGCCGGTTATCTCCTCTGTGGCTCTGTTCTCAGTCCGCTTTCTCTCTGGAACCTGGTGATTTTTTGTTTCACTGGTGATGGTGTTTTCTGGCTATGAAAGGCGCTGATTTTGTGGTAATGGAGATTGGTTGTTAGCGGGGCTCTTAAGCCCCGCTTTTCTCAGTCGCCATCTTCCCGGAAGTCTCCACAATTTTTAATATTGATCCAAAAATGTTACTCCAGGTCTATACTTTGAATAAGAGAAGTTTCAGATACCAGCTTTCCAGCCTCTATAATCAGTTAATTAGTGAACACTCGTCAATTTTTGCTTCCCCACAGAATCTCATAACTGCAGAGGTCAGATAATATTCACTTGGTTACTTTCTCCTAAATATTATCCAAATGTGAATCTCAGATTTCTTAGATATAGTTTCAACTTATTCTTTTGTTTGTGGTCACATAACTTCTCTGGATTACAATATCTCTCTAAGTAAAAATGTTCATAATAAAATTCTATCTCATGGCATTGTCATGAAGACAAAATAAAATTGGTTGGCTTAAAGCCTTAGTTATAATAGGCCCTCCATAAACTCTTATTATGAATGAAATGTCAGGAGAGATACCAGTGCCTATCAAGAGGAATGAGAGGGAGCTCTTTCATTCAAAGCCCCCAGAGTATACAAGGTCCCTCTAGCTGGAAACATCAATAAATACAGCTGTGAAGAAGAGAAAGGACAAACGCAGAAAACTAGATGGATATAAATGAAACACTCAGCTGACCCACAAGATTAACATATTTTCCATGAACTTCCTAATTGCATTTAATATTACCTTTGATGCTTGAAAAGTCCCATCATTCCCCCCAGGAAATAAAGATTCCTCCAATGATGCATAACCATCTGGGTGATAATGTTTAAATATTGTGAAGAAATCTCACACAAATATATATAAGCATTAGTAAAGACTCCCTCAGAAAGATCCCCCAAAGCACAGGAAATAAAACTGAGAGTAAATAAATGGAATGACATCAAGTTAAAGAGCTTTTATGCAACTAATGAAACAATCAGGAATCTAAAGAGAGAGTCTACAGAATGAGAGAAAATCCTTACCATCTGTTCCTCAGATAGAGGACTAATAATCAAGAACACATAAAGAATTTAAAAACCTAACACTAAAATATAAGCCAATCAAAAATGGGCAATTGAACTGAACTGAAAAGATACTTCTCAAAAGAATAAGTACAAATATAAATAAGTATATGAAAAAATGTTCCAGGTCATTAGCAATAGAGAAATTCAAATAAAAATGAAACAAAGATTCCAACCAATTCCAGTTGTAATGGCAATCATCAAGAAAGCAAACAATAATAATTGCTGTCAAGGATATGGGAAAATAGAAACTCTTATACACTGTTGATGGGACTGAAAATTAGTACAATCACTATAAAGATCATTATAGAGTCTCCTCAAAAGACTGAAAATGGAACTTCCATATGAACCACCAATACCATACCTCAGTATAAGAATTAAAGTGAGAATATTATAGGAATACATGAATATCCACATTTGTAGCAGCACAATTACAATAGCCAATTATGGAACCAACTTAGGTATATCCATCAACATATGAATGGTTAATGAAAATGTGATATATGCACACAATGGAGTTTTACTCAGCTTAAAAAAGAACAAAATTATGTCATTCACAGGAAAATAGATAGAACCAGAGAATATCATGCTAAGTGAGACCAGTTATTGGCAGAAGGTCAAGGGCTGTATATTTTCTCTGATATGTGGGAGCTAGAAGATAAATAGGAAACAAGAGGTACTTCAGATGAATGAGAAGAGACACCAATAGGATAGTGGAAGGTATTAGAGGAGGGAAGTGGGGAAGAGAAAGAGAGGAATAAATGAAGGAAACAGTTCAAATGCCCAAATATGAAAGCAGCACTGCCAATCTCACTAGCATGTACAAGGAAAGGATGGGAAGCAGGATGGGTTCTGGAGAAAACACATTAAGTTCTGTATGTGTATATATATGAATGAGTTTAAACCTCACTTTTATGTATAATTATAATGCACTGGAGATTAAAGATGGTGGAGTAGAGGAAGGCAGCTCATTTCAGTTGTACAGAGACTCAGAACTCAACCAGCAGGAAGACTGCTTCTTAACAAAAGAAAACAGTCAGAACTCAGCAGAAGAAAGACAGTAGAAATTTGCTTAAATGGGAGGCTTCAAAAAGAACAGAGGACTAAAAAAAAGCTCCATGTGTCTGGTCTGGTGAACAGAGAGCAGAAGCGGCACCATCTTTATGAGCCCATGTGAGAGCTGGCAGCTGCTGGGACCCAGCAGCTCTCAGAGACCAATTCCAGCAATGAAGAAGCAGAATCTTATCAAGCCACTGACTGCAGAAAACCATCATCAAAAGCAATCACACTCTTCTCTCCACACTCAAATACCTCAAGATACAACTTTCTAGACTGCCCAGCCAAACCACTCAGCAAACTCCTGTGGCTGCAGTTGAACTTCTCTGGACTGACAATCAATCAACAGGCCCTTCCTTCAGGGACCCCGAGTGGCTACAACCCAGCTTGTCAAAATCACTGGGAATCTCTAGACTAACCAGTGAAACAACCCAGTGAACTCCTGTGGCTGCAGCTGAAATGGGAACCAAGTAGGAACAAAGATGAACTGGGGACAGGGCTGAGCTATAGGAACCAAGAAACTACAGATGCTTCTTGCAGGAACCCAAGTGGCATTTGTTAAGACCATGGGTTTACAAACCATGCTAGTGGGATCCTGCACAGAGACAGAGTCTTGCATGGTAATGAGCAGTCTCATGGCATCTGTGAGTTTGCAAATCATTCCTGTGGGTGTGAGATAGGGGCTACAATCAGACACAGCAGAAATGTGAATTGACAGACTTCCTTAGGGACACTAGAGTAGATGGGAGATAGGGTAAGCAGTATACCACACCACTGCAGTGTCTCCAGCAACTAACACTGGACTGCCAGCAGTGGTGTCAGTCAGGAGCAATAATTCAGCCAACCATACTGCAGGCTTGGAAGGCCATAAAATTGTACCTGGCAGTGTTTGACTCCACAAGTACCAAGGCTGGTGGCCAACAAGTTCTTATGTGATTCCAGCTGCCCTGGGGCTAAATAACTCAGCCACCCACTCCAGGCTCAGAAGAGTAAAAGGATGGAAAAAATATATATCATGCAAATGGAGACCAAAAACAAGCTGGGGTAGCAACACTCATATCAGACAAAGCAGACCTTAAGCTAAAACTTATCAGAAGAGACAAAGCAGATTATTTCTTACCAATAAAAGGAACAAACAAACAAGAAGATATAAATAGAGTGAACATTTATGCCCCAAATATGAGTGCACCCACCCTTATAAAAACAAACTCTTCAGGACATTAGGTCTCAAATAAACCCAAATATAAAATATTGAGGGACTCCAAAACAATACTCATATCACTAGATCAATCTTCCAGCCAAAAGATGGGTAAAGATTCTTCATAACTAAATAACACTATAAGCCAAATGAACATAATAGACATATACAGAGTATTTCAACCAGCAACAGCTGAATACACAGTCTTCTCAGGTGCTAATGGAACCTTCTTCATAATAGATCACATTCTGGTCCACAAAGCAAGTACCAGCAAATTCAAAAAATGTAATATAATTCTTTACATTTCTTCAGATTATAATGGAATTAAAGTAAAAATCAGCAACAGAAAGACCAAAATAAGTTGCATAATACATAGAGACTGAATGATACACTTTTTAAATTTTATTTTATTGAAAGTAAATGTTATACATTTAATCTGTATTTAGTGCCCCCCCCCTCGTTTCCCTTCCTCCTTCCCGATACTTAATACCCAGGCTAGCCGGGCGTGGTGGCGCACGCTTGTAATCGCTGCGCTTGGGAGGCGGAGACAGGAGGATCGCACAGGTTCGAAGCCAGCCGCGCTGGCATAAGAGACCCTGTTTCAAAAAAATATAAAATAGGTCTGGGAGTGTAGCCCGGAGATAGAAGGGCTTCCAGGAACCCCAGTACCACAAAAAAAAATAATAATAATAATACCCAGGCTAACCTTGCTATATTCGTACTTTTACACCTATTTGGAAATAGCCGCTCATCAATCAAGTTCAGCCTCCTTCCTCTCTTAGTTTTCCATTCAAACTTTGCTGAGATTTCCCTTCCATTATCTGGAGTCCCACAGGTATCCCCAATGCTCACTCGTTTGGGCATATTAGAGGAAATATATGTCCCTTCTCTTACTGTGTTTGGCTGATCTCACTTAACATAATGCTTTCCAGCCCTTTCCATCTTCCTACAAATGACGTGATTTTGTTCTTCTATAGCTGAATAGAATTCCATTGTGTGTATTTCCCATAACTTTGCAAACCATTCATCTGCTGATGGGGGCCTAGGTTGTTTCCAAATTTTGGCTATTACAAATTGTGCTGCTATGAACATAGGTATGCATATGTTGCTGTAGTTCTCTGATTTCAACCCTTTTGGAAAAAAATACCTAGGAGTGGTAAAGCTGGATCATATGGTGGATCTATTCCCAGTTTTCTAAGGAATCTCCACACAGATCTCCATAGTGGCTGAACTAGATTGCACTCCCACCAACAATATAAAAGAGTTCCTCTT
The DNA here is from genome assembly GCF_963383645.1 of Muscardinus avellanarius. NCBI lineage: Eukaryota > Metazoa > Chordata > Mammalia > Rodentia > Gliridae > Muscardinus > Muscardinus avellanarius. Next base: position 84,860,584 of record NC_137797.1, read on the forward strand.
TCCCCACATCCTCGCCAGCATTTATTATTGTTTGATTTATTTATGCTTGCCAATCTGACTGGGGTTAGATGGAATCTCAGTGTAGTTTTGATTTGCATCTTCCCGATGGCTAATGATGAAGAACATCTTTTCATGAATCTATTGGCCATTTTTATCTCCTCTTTTGTAAAGTGTCTATTAATTTCAGTTGCCCATTTCTTGATTGGGTTGTTTGTTTTGCTAGTGCTGAGTCTTTTGAGCTCTTTGTATATTCTGGATATTAGCTCCCTATCAGAGTGGTGACTGGTAAAGATCTTCTCCCATTCTGTAGGCTTCCTCTTTAGGTTCTTGATGGTTTCCTTTGATGAGAAGAAACTTTTTAGTTTGATGCTATCCCACTTGTTGATTCTTGCTTTAATTTCCTGAGCTTTGGAGGTTTGGTTGAGAAAGTTACTGCCTGTGCCTATATGTTGTAGTGATGAGCCTATGTTCTCCTCTAATAACTTCACAGTCTCTGGTCTGATTTCTAAGTTTTTGATCCATCTCGAGGTGATTCCTGTGCATGGTGAGATACAGGGGTTTAGTTCCATCTTTCTACAAATGGACAGCCAGTTCTCCCAGCACCATTTGTTGAAAAGGCTGTCTTTTTTCCAGCGTATGAGTTTGGCCCCTTTGTCAAAGATTAATTGACGGTAGGTGTGTGGATTTGTTTTCTGTATCTTCTATTCTGTTCCACTGGTCAGCGTACCTGATATTGTGCCAGTACCGTGCTGTTTTTACTACTATTGATCTATAGTATAGTTTGAAGTCTGGGATTGTGATGCCTCCTGCGTGATTCTTGTTGCTGAGAATTGCTTTGGCTATTCTAGGTCTTTTCTTTCTCCATATAAAGTTCATGATTGCTTTTTCTAGGTCTGTGAAGAATGTAGTTGGTATTTTGATGGGAATTGCATTGAATCTATAAATCATTTTTGGAAAAATGGCCATTTTGATGATATTTATTCTGCCTATCCATGAGCATGGGAGGTCTTTCCATCTTCCAAGGTCTTCTTCCATTTCTTTCTTTAATGTTTCATAGTTTTTGTTGTAGAGGTCTTTTACATTTTTGGTTAGGTTTATTCCTAGGTATTTTATTGGTTTTGAGGTTATAGTGAATGGAATTGACTGCTTTATTTCTTTCATTGTGGATTCATTGTTGGTATAAAGAAAAGCCTCTGATTTCTTTAGGTTGATTTTGTATCCTGCAACTTTGCTGAATTTGTTAATTAACTCCAGAAGTCTTTTGGTTGAGTTCTTAGGGTCTTCTAGGTAAAGGATCATGTCATCTGCAAATAAGGATAATTTTAATTCCTCTCTTCCTATTTGAATTCTTTTTATTTCCTTCTCTTGTCTTATTGCTGTGGCAAGAGTCTCAAGGACTATATTGAAGATGAGTGGTGATAGTGGACATCCTTGTCTTGTTCCCAATTTTAGGGGAAATTCTTGCAGTTTTTCCCCATTCAGTATAATGCTGGCTTTGGGTTTGTTTTATATTGCCTTAATGATGTTGAGGTATGTTCCTTTTATTCCAATTTTCTGTAGTGTTTTTAACATGAATGGGTGTTGGATTTTGTCAAAGGCTTTTTCAGCATCTATTGCTATGATGATGTGGTTTTTATTCTTGATTATATTTATGTGGTGGATGACATGTATTGATTTGCATATGTTGAACCAACCTTGTTTTTCCGGGATGAAACCAACTTGATCATGGTGTATTATTCTCTTGATATGGTTTTGAATGCGTATAGCTAGTATTTTGTCTAGAATTTTTGCATTTACGTTCATTAAAGATATTGGTCTGTAGTTTTCCTTTCTTGAGGTATCTTTATTTGGTTTGGGGATTAATGTGATACTGGCCTTGTAGAAAGAATTTGGGAGAGTTCCATCTCTTTCAATTTCCTGGAATAAGTTATGAAGTATTGGTATTAGTTCTTTACTGAAGGCTTTGTAGAATTCAGCTGAAAATCCATCTGGGCCTGGGCTTTTCTTTGATGGAAGAATTTTTATTGCCATTTCTACTCCATTGTTTGCTATTGGTTGGTTTAGGCTTGCTATATCCTCTTGGTTCAGTTTAGGTAGGTTAACTGTGTTTAGGAATCTATCAATTTCTTCCATGTTTTCTTGTCAATTGGAGTATAAATTTTTAAAGTAGTTTCTGATAATTCTATGAATTTCTTCACTATCTGTGGTGATGTCTCCCTTTTCATTTCTGATTTTAGTAATTTTCATTGATTCTCTTTTTCTTTTGGTTAGGTTAACCAGGGGTTTATCAATTCTATTAACCTTTTCAAAGAACCAGCTTTTTGTTTTGTTGATTTTTTGAATTTTTTTTTGTTGTTGTTCTCTATTTCATTTACTTCTGCTCAGATTTTAATAATTTCCTGTCTTCTGCTGGCTTTAGGGTTGGACTGTTGCAGTCTTTCTAGATCCTTGAGTTGTGCCAATAGGGTCTGAACTTGGTGATTCTGAGTCCTTCTTATGTGAGCACTCAACGCAATAAACTTTCCTCTTAATACTGCCTTCATAGTGTCCCAGAGATTTTGGTAAGTTGTGTCTCTGTTTTCATTTATTTCCAAAAATTTCTTTACTTCTTCCCTAATTTCTTTTTTTTTAATTTTTTAATTGGTGCACTGTATTCATACATCATAATGGTATAAAGAAAATACTTTTGTAGACATACATGCACACATTGCCCAGTTACCCCTACTCGATCCCCACCCCGTTCCCTCCCCATCCCTCCTTCCCATGCTTGGCTTAGAGGTTGACATCTAGTATTATAGCAATTTATCCAAAATTAGCAATGATAATCTCACATAACAGTTTAATTTGTTTGATACCAAGCTTTTGATGACTTAAAGATAACACTTCAAGCCGGGCGTGGTGGCGCACGCTTGTAATCCCCGCGCTTGGGAGGCAGAGACAGGAGGATCGCGCAGGTTCGAAGCCAGCCACGTGCGCTGGCTTAGGAGACCCTGTTTCCAAATAAAAATGTAAAAATAGGTCTGGGAGTGTAGCGCAGAAGTAGAAGGGCTTCCAGGAACCCCAGTACCACAAAAAAAAAAAAAAAGATAACACTTCAATATTTCTTTTTGCTTTCTTTCTTACCGGTTAATACTTTTTCTTTTTTTTTTTTTTTACGTGAAACTATCATACATTTATTTATTTATTTTTCAGAGAAAATCTATCCTAATATGGAATATGGACTCTAGAAACCCAAAACGATGTCAAAAAAGAACAAAGCTAGAAGATGTACATTTTCTGATTTCAAACCATATAAAGCTACAATAATTGAAACAGTGTAGTACTCTTCTAAAGGCAGATATATAAACCATTGGAGTTAAATAACAGCCTAGAGATACATTCTTCCATATATTGTCAAGTTATTTTTGACAAGGTTTCCACGAATATTTGGTGGAGGAAATAATAATCTTTTAACTAAATATTGTTGAAAATAATAATTACATGAAAAAGAATAAAATTGGACCCTTACCTAACACCATATACAAATATTAACTCAAAATAGATAAAAGACCTAAATATAAATCTTAAGACTATAAACTTTTAGAAGAAAATCTGGGTCATATAACCTCACAACATTGAAATTGGCAGTGATTTCTTGGATATGACTTCAATGGCACAGGCAACAGAAGGGTATACAAACTCCCTAAAAAATAAAATATTGTATATCCAAAGACAATGTAAACAGAGTTAAAAGTTACTGATAGAATGGGATAAAATATTTCCAAATGCTATATATGAAGGTATATTAATACCCCAACTAGAAATCCTAAAAATTAGAAACAATAAAAGCAAACAATACAATTTAGAAATAGGTAAAAGACTAACATAAATAATGAATCTCCACAGATAACCAATCTTAGTTGCCTGTTGGATGGAAAATCTTGTTTCTCTGGTTCTGATGTGTGTTACCTATTTCTTCTTTGTAGTTAATCTCTTTGAGTATTTTCTCTAGCGCTGGTTTTGAAGACATAAATTCCTTCAGTTTCTGTTTGTCATGGAAGCTTCTTATTTCCCCATCTAATTTGATAGAAAGTTTTGCTGGGTAGGAAATTTTTGGCTGGAAGTTGTTTTCTTTCAGAGTTTAGAATATGTTACTCCAAGCCCTTCTGGCTCTCATGACTTGGTTTGGGAAGTCTGGAGTGATTCTAATCGGTTTGCCTCTGAATGTCACTTGGCCCTTTGCTTTTGTTGCCTTTAAGATTCTCTGCTTGGCTTCCACATTGGTCATTTGACAATGATGTGGCATGGGGATCCTCTTCTCCGATCCTGTCTAAAGGGAGTTCTATAAGTGCCCTGGACCTGTGTATCAACCTCTTGCTCTATGTTTGGAAAATTTTCTGCTATTACTTCCTTGAAGAGATTGTTGATCCCTTTGGTTTCACTTTCTTTTCCCTTCTCTATTCCAATTATTCTTAGGTTAGCTCTCTTAAAATGGGCCCATATTTCTTCAATGTCAGATTCCTGCTGTCGGATTTTTTTTTTCCAGATTAGAAACCATGCGTTCATTTTTGGAGTGCTCATCTTCTAAGAGCAAGATTCTATTCTCCATGTGGTCTAATCAGTTGTTTGTACTTTGAATTGAGGCCTTTTCTTCATTAATTGCATCCTTTATCTCTTTTTGGCTCTCTCTGAATTCTTTTCGAAGCACCTCTATTATTTCTACAGTTATTTTCCTAATTTGATCTTCTAGAAATCTCTGAATTTCTGTTTTATCAGGTTCTGATATTGTGGAGTTGTGGGCATTTATTGCTCCATTGTTATTCCTCTTTCCCATGATTTCAGAAGTTGTGCCTTCTTTGGGTTCTTCCCTTGGGTCACTACGACTTCACTTAAGGTGCTCTGGATCTCGAGTCTGTGGTATCTCAGTCCCCACTATTCCTTTACTGGGTTGTATCGCAGAGACTCAGACCCAGGGAGTCGATCGAGGCTGCTTTAAACCATGGGGGGTGCCAGGTTGGGCGTTCTTCTATGGTGTGATATCTCTGCCACCGCCACTCTCCCACTGGGTCAAGTCCCTGAGAGTGCCGTACTGGGATTTCTCCTCTAGGGGCCGCAATTTTCCTCACTGTTTTTGAGTGCGCTAATGGAGCTGTAGTACACTCGGTGAATCTGGTGAATTCACTGCTGCTGCCGCTGGTGGCAATATGGCGCTGCTGCCACGCCCTCGGCTGTGAGGCTGGTGTATTTCTTCTCTGGTTTTGAGCTCCACTCTGAGTCCCCGCAGGGTGTGCTGAGCCCAGCCCCTGGGAGCTTTAGATGCTCCCTGCCCTGAAAAATCTGCCGAATTCCACCCAGCTGATCCGCAGTGGCTCACCTCGGCTTGCTATCCACCGCTCCTCTCTGGAGCCCGTTGGGCTATTGAGTGCGTTGGTCTGGTGCCGTCTGGTGACCTCGCTGCTGCAGCGGGCAGTAAGGAGCTGCTGCTTTGTCCTCGGCCGTGAGGCCGGCGCATCTCCTCTGTGGCTCTGAGCTCCGTTCTGAGTCCCCCTCCTCTCTGGAGCCTGGTGCTGCAAGGGAAGATGGTGCTTGCACTGCTCCACGCCGCAGTTCCGGCCACAGCACTGTGGTCTGGTTTCTTTCTGGTATCTCGTTTCTCCAGCCCTCTTTTTCTCTGTCCCTGTATTTACATTTTTTGTTTTTCTGTTGATGGTGTTTTCTGGCTATGAAAGGCTCTGATTTTGTGGTAATAGAGATTGGTTGTTAGCGGGGTTTGTAAGCCCCGCTTTTCTCCGTAGCCATCTCTTCCCTAATTTCTGTTCTTTCCCATTCATCATTCAATAGTGTATCATTCAGTGTCCATGTATTTGCATAGTTTCTTTTGAGTTTCCTGTTGTTGATTTCTACTTTAATTCCATTATGGTCTGAAAAGATGCAAGGAATTATATTACATCTTTTGAAGTTGCTGGTGCTTTCTTTGTGTACCAGGATGTGATCTATTTTGGAAAAGGTTTCATGGGCTGATGAGAAGAATGTGTATTCTGTAGTTTCTGGATGAAGTGTTCTGTATGTGTCTATTAGTTCCATTTGGTTTATAGTTTTCTTTAGTTCTAAAGAGTCTTTAGTCAACTTTTGCCTTAAAGATCGATCCAGTGGTGTGAGAGATATATTGAAGTCTCCCAGAATTATTGTATTTGGGTCTATTTGAGATCTGATGTCCCGAAGGGTTTGTTTTACAAACGTGGTTGCATTCACATTTGGAGCATAAATGTTTACTATCATTATATCATCTTGGTGTATTGTTCCTTTTAATAAAAGGAAGTGCCCTGATTTGTCTCTTCTGATGTGTCTTAGTTTAAAGTCTGTTTTGTTGGATATCAGGATTGCTACCCCTGCCCTTTTTTGTTCTCCAGTAGCATGGAATATCTTTTTTCATCCTTTCACTTTCAGTCTGAGTGTCTTTGGCTATTAGGTGAGTTTCTTGCAAACAGCATATATTTGGGTTATGTTTTTTGATCCACATTGCCAATCTATGTCTTTTGATTGGTGAGTTAAGTCCTCTGACATTAAGAATTATTATTGAAATATGATTTTTGTTTTCTGTCATTTTGTGTTCTGTCATCTGTTTGGTAGCTTTTTCTTTCTTCCTTACTTAGAAGCCCCTCTGATCACTTTCCTCTCTTCTCTGGTTCTGAAGTCTGCTTCTTTTTTCTTCTTTATGGTTTATTTCTTTAAGTATTTTCTCTAGTGTTGGCTTTGAATTCATAAATTTTTGAGATTTTGTTTATCCTAAAATACTTTTATTTCGCCGTCCACTTTGAATAGTAGTTTTGCTGGATAAAGCAGCTTCAGTTGGAAGTTATTTTATTCCAAGATCTGGATCACATCATACCAGTCTCTCCTGGCATTCATGACCTGGGTTGTATAGTCTGGGGTGATTCTTATTATTTTGCCTCTGTATGTCACCCGACCTTTTGTTCTCACTGCTTTTAAGATCTTTTCCTTGGCCTCTATGTTAGTCATTTTGACTATTATGTTGCATGGGGAGGTTCTTTTTTGATCTTGTCTTAATGGTATTCTGTATGTCTCTTGAACATGAAAATCTGTCTCTCGTTTCGTGTTAGGGAAGATCTCCGAAATTATTTCTGTAAGAGATTACGGATGCCCCTGGTCTGTACCTCTATTCCTTCTTCAATGCCTTTTATCCATAAGTTAGGGCATTTCATGTTGTCCCATATTTGCTGTATGTTTAGGTTTTGTTGCTGTAGTGACTTCTGCATACTATTGACTGTGTTTTCGGTGTTGGATGAACTGTCTTCTAACAGTGATATTCTACTTTCCATTTCCTCTAATCTTCCAGAATTTCTTTCTATTGCTGACTTCATTTCATTTATTGACTCTATCATTTCATTCCAAACCTCTTTCTGATTCTTTTTTAGTGTTTCTAACTCATCTTTCATCTCCTCTAAACTTGTTTTAAATCCTTTCATCATAGTGTATATCAAGATTCGGAACTCCCCTTCCTGCATTTCTTGTAGGTCAGTATTCGTGATTTCTGTCATTTCTCCATTATTCCTAGATTTCATATTTTTAGAGTTCTCAGGTCTGGTTTTCTGCTGTCTTCCCATCGTTAGTGGGTATTATTCTTAGCCCAGTCTTTGTATTAGGACTTTAGAAAAGACTTATCCCCCCAGAAAAAAAACTTATCCCCCCAGAAAATCAAAAACCAAAACAAACCCAAAGACCCAAAAAGTAAAACAAACAATACCAAACCACAATAGTAAAAAATAAAATATAAAAGGATAGAAAAATAGTAAAGAAAAAATAATAATAAAAGAGATAACAGTCCTACTATGTTGTTGATATATGGTGAATTTTGTATTTTCTTGGAGTGTCCCCTTGTGGCCCTGTGCAGGTATGGCGCCTTAAGCGCTCTTCTTTGGTCCCAGAGTTGAATTGGCCCACTTTGCACACATTGGCACTCACATATATCGTACTCACTGTGTGTTTGCTGGGTCCGTGGCTCCTCTGAATCCACACTGGCAGTCAAATCTGTGTCTCTGAAGCTTTGGCAGCTCTCCCGTATCCTGCTGACTTTTTGCTCCCGCGGTGAGCAGGTCCACTTCCCGGTCCCTGCAGATCTCCAGGCGAGTCTGCGGAGCCGCCTTTGTTGAGTGCCGCTCAGGAGCTCCAGTTAGCTAGCAACTTCAGGTATTGGAACTCTCTGGTCACTTTCAGACTTTAGAGCTCCTCTGGGAATGTTAAAGACCCAAAAGTCCCATTTGGGCCAGCAGCCCTGAGGCCACTGCGCCTGCGCCTGCACTCCGCTGGCCGCCGAGTCTTCAGCTGGCCGCCGAGTCTTCAGCTCACTATCTGCTTTCTTTGTGTGTTGTGGTGAATCTTGCAGTTCAGTTGCTGGGTTTTTTCTGCCATACTCCCCAAGTCTGTTTTGGATCATACGTTTAATTTTTTCTTTATTAAGACACCTCTGTCTCAGTAGTTGAACTTAGTTTGCTTCAGCTAGTGAGGGACACTGCTTCTCTCCGTCGCCATCTTGGAAAAATCTAATAATACACTTTTTAATGAAGACTATATCATAGAAGAAATAAGGGGAAAAATAAAATTCCTAGAATTAAACAAAAATAGATACAATATATTAAAATATATGGAACACTTTGAAGGTAGTTTTAAAAGGAAAATTTATAGCAGAGTGCCCACATAAGAAAAACAGAAAGCCACCAAATAAACAACTTCTTGATATACCTTAAGGCTCTCAAAAAACAGAAACAGACTAATTCCAAACCCAGTAAAAGGCAGGAGATAATTAAAATCAAAGAAAAAAAATCAATGAAATAGAGAATTTTAAAAAATACAAAAGATCAACAAAACAGAAAGCTGCTTCACTGAAAATATTAAGACGATTAATAAATCCTTAGCCAGTCTACCCAAAAGAAAAAAAATAGTCTGGGCATGGTGGTGCATGCTTATAATCCCAATACTTGGGAAGCTGAGGTAGGAGGATCACAGGTTTGTGGACAGCCTCAGCTACTTAGAGAAATCCTCCACAACTTAGTGAGACCCTGTTTCAAAATAAAGAATAAAAAATAGGGGTAGGGGTATAGCTCGGAGGTAGAATGTCCCTGGGTTCCATTCCCAGTACCACAAAAAATAAAAGAGAGAAAATAGACCCAGATTATAAAATAAGAAATGAAAAAGTTGTCACCAGAGCACTAGACCTGGTGTTGGTAATCGGTAAGTAGTAGACTTAGTGATAGTGACTATAATTATATTATTAGGTCTTTGTTTCATCAGCTACAAAATTATATGAGAAAACCTAGTGTTCAAAGAAGTCAACATTTATAAAGAGTAAATTTCAAAGTACATTTATTCTTTTTTTGGCACTGAAGGTTGAACCCACGGACATTCTACCTCTAAGCTACACCCCAGCCCTATTTTATTATTCTTTTTTTGAATCAGGGTAGGGCCTCACTAAATTTCTGAAGTTAGCTTTGAACTTGCAGTCCTTCTGTCTCAGGCTCTCAAGTACTGGGATTAAAGGAGTCACAGCACCTGGTTTCAAAGTACATTTAAATACTATTATTTTTCTTCTGACCATGAGTTCTTTAAGGAAAATTACTCATTTGGTCTTCATTTTTATCTATGCCCACTCACATGCTAACTTGGGTAGAATGAATTCAAATAATGTTTCCAGTAAAAGATTACCCAAAGCATATAAAAACAAATTTATGACACAATTAATATTGCAGATTCATGGCCAGCCTCAGCTACTTAGTGATGCCCTTCACAACTTGGTGAGGCCTTGTTTCAAAATAAGGAAAAAAATTAAGGCTGAGGGTGTAGCTCAGAGGTAGAATGCCCTTAGGTTAAATCCTCAGCACTGAAAAATTGTATATTTCCTAGTAATGGAAGCAGGAATTATGTCATTCATGTAGACACAAGATATATCCATAATAGGAAAAAAATATTTCTGGAATGATTAATTTACATTATTGAAGTATGTTGAACTAGCTACCATGGCTTTTAAAGCAAGACTATAGGGCCGGGCATGGTGGCGGACGCTTGTATTCCCCGCGCTTGGGAGGCAGAGACAGGAGGATCATGCAGGTTCGAAGCCAGCCAAGTGCACTAACTTATGATACCCTGTTTCCAAATAAAAATGTAAAAATAGGTCTGGGAGTGTAGCCTGGAGGTAGAAGGGCTTCCAGGAACCCCAGTACCACCAAATAAATAAATAAATAAATAAATAAATAAATAAATAAATATAAAAAATAAACAAGACTATATCTTCAAAAATGGTTAAACTTCCTGGTTAAAAAAAGGAGAAAAATCAAATTCAAAAAGTCATTATTCTATCCTGGAAATACTATTTTCAGTCATGGAATATTGTAAATATGTTATATTAGATTAAAAGAGTTTTTTAAAGACCTATTAAAATAAGAGAAAATAAACAATCAATTTAAAATATTTTCTTTCAAAATCAATTTTAGTTAGAATTTCTAACTTAAAGTAGTTTATAAAAAGGAACATTAAAATAAAGAAACAAACATAATAATTTTTTAATTATCAGGACTAAGGAGTGCTTAAAATAATAATGCACAATCAACTCCTGTTTACTCTTGATAAATGAAAAATAGCAAATACACCAAAAAAAATGAAATAAAATATGTTCTTTACAAAGATTGCTGTGCCTTTTACCTCACTCACTGAATGAGATATACAGAATCTTCAATATCTATTTTCCAAACAGAAAATAAAATTAATATTCCTAAAATATTAATGATACATTTATTTCAATATTATATTTCACAAGTTCAAAAGTAAAAGCAATTTTAATATTTGAGATGTGCAAAACAATTCTATGGAATGTTATTCAAAAAGAAATGATTTAAAATTTTGTAGTAAAATTTCATTTTTCATTGCTTATGAGTTCTATTTACAATTAATAACATTTAGATTCTTTTTCCTATGCAACAGAATTTTTATGACCATTCAACTAATGAATAGAATTTTTAAAAGTAGGAAGTCACCATACATATTTAGGTTCTATTCTGCAGAGATGATGCTTAAAAGACCTAATCACTTTGGGTACCATTGTAGTAACTACACCTGACATGTGAGTCTACCTGATTCTAGATTCACATGTTAGCTTAGAAACAGCTAAGTATAATACCCTATAAAGGTAGCTTTCATCACTTTCAGTGTTATCATATATCTGCATCAAGAGAACATTCTCTATCAATAGCTAATTCCACTTCTCTAATATATTAATAAAACCCACAAAAGAACAAGATCTTCTCTAGATCTGGTCAGGAATATTTACTACTTTCATGGTCTTTATTATTGTGATCTACTTTAGGCCAGAGTCTAATTGATCTCTGTATAAAAACTGTCATGGTCTGAGCACTAAAAGTAGTCTGCTCACAATTGCTCCAAGTTCTATAAAGAGCAGTCTCCCTCAACTGTTATTCTATTTCTAAAGCTTTTAACTGCTGTTCACATCTCTACTGTGATCAAACAAAATGAGATTCTCTGCTGCTGCCCATTATAAATAGCTTTACTCTGAGTCTTTGGGAAGGGACTTTATTTTTGTTGGTTTTAATGCAGTTGACAAAAAAAAAAATAGCTTTGTGCCATGGGATAAAAATCTTAGTTCATGACCAAGTGCAAAAAATTATCACTTATTCTGTAACAATTTATTTAATCTTCTGAGTCACATCATTACATGAAAAATAAAGCGCAATCTCTGTAAACCAAGATTTTTCTTCTGTCTGCAAGTGACAAGTAAGGCCCATTGAAAAGAAGGTGCACACAGAGTTCAACTTTCATCAGTTGATGGGAGCAAGGAAAAGTGTCTGATTTTTCTGTGTCACATGACCACATTCCTGTTGTAGGTCACACAGGTCATTCTATTTCGTCCCTTATATTCAATATGTTTAGGTTGCCCTTGCTTAATCATGCTTTGTAGGAGACCATGCATTTGGACTGAGCACCCATTTTAAGTCCAACACGCCAAACCAAAAGAGTTTAATCACAGTGACTGAGCTTTTGCTGGTTGAAGAAAGCACTGGAGCCTGTTAGCTGATTAGGCTACGAAGATCTGTTTAAGTTGCAACCAATTGACCAGCTCAGTGACTAAGCTACAGCCGTTCAGGTTGCTTCCTATGATTTACCTCCATTTTTCTGTAAATGATTTTCAGATTATGTTGTTGGAGCTCTCAGAACTTCCTGATTCTGGGAGATTCCTGATTCCCAAATTGTTTTTGTTCTGCTATGTTCAAACAACCTCTACTAAATGTACCCAGTCTGGAGAATTTTCCTTTAACATTCTAAAATGTGTTTTGTCTTTGTCTGTCCAGTTGCTTCAAGAATCTCGCTGTTTCGATTCCCTTGGTGCCATATCTGAAGCTATAGGACTCTCTTCAAGGCTAATGAAAATCCCGTTTCCTCCAATGACACCCTGCTGTCTCAAACCTCAGGACTCTCTCTGGCAAGATGGAAATGGAATTCTTATCTTTATCCTGTCTAAAGATATTCATGGACTTTCTACTACCTCTGGTCTCTCTTCTTCCTGCAACCTTAGCAGAAACTCTATCCTGAGATGCTCCTCACAGATATTTGTTGTTCGTTATTTTGTTTGTTTGTTTTTTGTTTTACATTTGTGGACCTTTTCTTCAGGGGTGTCTGAAATTTTGAAACACAGAACGAGGAGGCCTCAGTTTCCCTGGAAGTGTGAGGACTATGCAAGGAGAGAGCAGGAGAACGGAGAAAAGTGGGAGCCTACATGGAAGCTGTTGCAACAGAAGTCACGGCTGGTCTGACAGAGCTCAGAAGAAAACAGGGAGATCTTCAGTGATGCCCGGGAGTGGAGTCAGGATTGAATCTTGCACACCCTAAACCCCTGGATAAAGTCACTGTCCCAAAGAGGAATGAACATAGCCTCCGTCGAGGCTGCTCTTTCTATCACAGGCATCTCTTGGAATTATGGGCAAGATACACGCTGACAACTAACAACCATGTCAGTCTTAATGTGGGGATCTGGATGGCACAGAATGGCACCTCCCACACCCAAGATTTTCAAACCTCTGCTGACTCCGAATTACCTGGAGGCTTCTGAAAGCACAGGACGCTGGGCTGGCCTCCACAGTCTGGCTGGTTAGATCTGGGCTCAAGCTGGAGAATCTGCTCCTTGGAATCCCCCTTTGAAATTTCCTGCACTTCCTTAGTCTAGGCTTCTACCACTATCTTCCCTCTTCAGAGAAAAGAACACCTTGAATGTGAAGTTAAAAAAAAAAAGAGAGACAAAATAGAGGAAGTCTGAAAGACAAGATTCTGTTAATACATAGCTGGGCACAGTTCACACACATTCTGATTTACTCAGGAGGCCAAAACAGGAGGATTTCAGGTTTGAGACCAGCCTCACCAATTTAATAACATCTCTCAGCAACTTAGCAAAACTGTTTTAAAATAAAAAAAATAAAAAGGGCTGAAGTGTAGCTCAGAGGTAAAATGTCCCTGGGTTCAATCCCCAGTGCCAATAAATATATATATAAAGAGATATATAAGATATAGGTAGAATATAGAATATAGGTAGAATATATGTATATACATATATATATGTATATATATATTTAGATTACATATGTAGAATCCATGAGTATATATAATATGATATATATACATATATATCATATATATGTGTATATATAATATATACACATAAGATTCTACCTCTGAGCTACATGCCAAATTTATTATTTTTTTATTTTGAAGCAGGGTCTTGCTAAGCTCCTGAACCTGGCCTTGAGCCTGCAATCCTCCTGTCAGAACCTCCCAAGTACTGGGATTACAGGCATGTATCACCACATCCAAAAAGTCCATTTTTGTATACTATCTTATCCAACATACTGATAAGTTTCTTTTTCTCATGGGAGTTCTTTATAGTCGTCCCTTTTTCTTCCCTTTCCTCATGATGTTCTTCCTCTAGGTTATTTATGACATTCCCCTGTCAGCTTTCCCTGCCCTGCCCTGTCACACTACATTCTGATTTACTCATTCATTTGAAATTAACTACTCTACACCTATATTTTCTTTTTCTTTTTTTTTTTTCTTTTTTTTTTTTTTTGCGGGTCTGGGGATGGAACCCAGGGGCATTTGACCTCCGAGCTCCACCCCCTGCCCTATTTTTTATTCTTTATTTTGAAACCGGGTCTCACTGAGTTGCAGAGGGCCTCACTAAGTAGCTGAGGCTGTCCGCGAACTGCGATCCTTCAGGTCTCAGCCTCCCAAATGCTGGGATTACAAGCATGCGCCATCACGCCCAGCTATATTTTCATTTTTTAGAAGTCTGAATCTAGTAGTGTGAAAAGTTTTGTGCAATGTAGTTATTATCTTCAGCTGTGTGTATAATAGTAGCATATAAGAATAGGAAAAGCCAAAGCCTTCAACCCTGTATGGAGAAAATCCTTCAATGATGACTATCAATGACCAAATTGCCACTAGAAAAATATCAAGGTTTGTAAACAAGCAAAATACCACAGCAACAAGCATGAAGTGAAGAGTTCAAGCCTGGACATATCATTGTTACTAAGGAGAGACTTTATGGAGAAGTTATTTTCTGTACTGGAATGACCTCACCCAGTGAAAAACAGCTAGTCTTTGCTGACCAGGAATAAAAAAGACAAGGTTTGTTTTGTTTGTTTTCAAACAACAAAAGGCCCTGCTTTCACCTCTCCCACTTCCTGCACACTGTTTATCACAAAGTTTCTTGTGACAATTTACCATATTTTTAACTCACAACAGCCTGATTTTTATATTATATTATATTATATTATTATATTATATTATATTACATTACATTATATTATATTATATTATATTATATTATATTATATTATACTATACTATACTATACTATATTTTTAGTCCTGGGGATTGAATCTAAGAGCATTCTACCTCAAAAATACACTAATATACTACCAGCCCTTAAAAAAAAAAAACCAGGACCCCATTAAATTGCTGAGGGTCTTGTTAAGTTGCTGTGAGTCTTGCTAAGTTACTGAGGCTGGCCCCAAACATGTGACCCTCCTGTCTCAGCCTCCCAAGATTAAGGTTACAGGCATGCCTGGCCTTCTATAAAATAGTCTTTAAAAAGTCATATATTTTCTTTTTTCTCTTCCCTATCCAAGGTCCCAAATCCTTCATTTATAGATATGCACTTTTTTGGCCTTCACAGCTAATGAAGGAAACATAAAATTTACAATTGACTTACTGCAAATTCATAATATTTAAAGAACATCTGTATTAGTAGTATCTATGAAGAAATATTAGAAAAATAGATTATTTAGGTTAGAAATTAAAGTTTAGCAGTGAATTTAACAATCTTCTTCAAATATGTTAAGAGCATCTTAGATCTGGATGCTATAACAAATTCCCCAGACTGGGTATCTTAAGCAACAGCAGTATTTTTTATATAGATTTAGGGGCTGAAGTTTAGGATGCAGGCATGGTTAGGTCCTGGTGAGGGGTCTCCTCTAGGTTGTAGGCAGCTCTCATCTTTTCTTTGTATCCTCATTTGGAGGAGAGAGAATGGAAAGGGAACCTCTCTGGAGTCCCCCTTTTTTAGGGTACAATTTTATTTTTTTAATTTTTTATTGGTGCACTGTATTCATACATCATAATGGGATTAAAAAAAAAACCTTGTGTAGACATACATGCACACATTGCCCAAGTTAAACCCTACCCAATCCCCACCCCATTTCCTCTCCATCCCTCCTTCCCCTGCTTGGCTTAGTAGTTGACATTGATATGTTTAAGTACATCATGTGCTTTAGAGAGTTTCCTTCTTCCCCCTTCCCATCCCCTCAGTTATGTTGCCTTATTTGCTTCTCTATAAGATCTCCTTTTTCACCTGGAGTTCCTCCTATGACCCATTTCACCTTAGCTTTCATATATTAGGGAAAGCATGTGATTTCTTATGTTTTGCGACTGACTAATCTCGATTAACATAATGTCCTCCAGTTCCATTCATTTCCCTGAAAATGATGTAATAGTGTTTTTTTATGACTGAGTAAAATTTCATTGTGTATATATCCTACAGTTTTGTAATCCATTCATCTGTTGATGGACATCTTGGCTGATTCCATAGTTTGGCTATGGTGAATTGTGCAGCCAGGAACATAGAAGTTTGGTTTCCTTTCTTTTGGATAGATACTCAGAAGTGGTATTTGTTCAGATAAGCAGCCCAGTCACACCAAAGATGGTGCCTCTCCGGCTTCTCTTCCGGATTGTGCTGGCTACCTCATAGCCCATCAAAGGGGGCCACGGGATTTCCAACAACCAGTCCCCTGATAACACACTCACTGGGGTATGAGCCACCCAATCAGTAAATGCCCTGTACTTCGTGCCATCTTCCGCTGTGAACAGAAGCCCCCTCCTATTTTCAAAAAAATCCCCAGCTGCCTGATATAAAAGGGAGCTGGGCTGTCTTAATAAAACTTTTGCTTGCTTGCTTGCTTATCTCCGACAGCTGGCCTTGGGTTTTTTATGCGCCGGACTTTCACTTTCAGTATTACTGGGTCAAATGATAAGTTTATTCCCATTCTTCTTCTGAGGATCCTCCACACTGTTTTCCAAAGAGGTTGCACTAATTTGCAATCCCACCAACAATGTTTTAGAGTTCCCACTTCTCCACATCCTCACCAGCATTTGTTATTGTTTGTGTTTTGAATGCTTGCCATTCTAGTTGGAGTTAGGTGAAATCTCAGGTTAGTTTTGATTTGCATCTCTCTGATTGCCAATGATGTCAAACATTTTTTATGCATTTATTGGCCATTTGAATTTCTTCTTTTGTGAAGTGTCCATTTAGTTCACTTGCCCATTTTTATTGGATTATTTGTATTTTTAGTGTTGAGTTTCTTAAGCTCTCTGTATATTCTAGATATTAGTCATCTATTGGAGGAGTAGGTGGCAAATATCTTCTCCCATTCTGTTGGCTCTCAGTTGAGGATCTTGACTGTTTGTTTGCCGAGCAGAAGATCTTCAGTTTCATGCAGTCTCACGTATTGATTCACCTTTTAGTTTCTTGTGCCTTTGGGGCCTTGTTGAGAAAGATTCTATCTGTGCCTATGTGTTGCAGAGTTGGGGTCCCCATTTATAAGAGCATTAATTCCATTCGTGTGTGCTCCATCCTCATAACCTGGTTACTCACCCAAAGGTGCCACCTCCTAATACTACCACCTTGAAGATTAGGATGTCATCATAAATGGGGGAGCACATTCAGTCTGTAATATTACTGAGGGGAGGGAAGTAAGGACAAGCACTTCATATCTACTAAGAAACAAGGAACAGCCAGGCATGGTGGCACAAGCTTGTAATCCCAGCATTCTGGAGGCTGAGACTGGAGGATCACAGTTCATGGACAGCCTCAGCTACTTAGTGAAGCCATCTGCAACTTAATGAGGCCCTATTTCAAAGTAAAGAATAAAAAACAGGGCAGGGGGTGTACTTCAGAGGTCAAATGCTCCTGCATTTCATCGCCAGACCTGCAAAAAAAAAAAAAAAGAAAGAAAGAAAGAAAAGAAAAGAGAAAGAAATAGAAAAGAAATAAGGGACAGCAAGATGTGGTGACATACACTTGTCATCCTAGTAACTGGGAGGCTGAGACAGAAAGAATCCAAGTTCAAGACCAGCCTCAGCAACTTAGTGAGATTCGGTTTCAAAATAAAAAAATAAAATAGGGCTTTGGTGTAACTCAAAGGTAGAATTCCCCTGACTTCAATCCCCAGTACAGAAGAGACAGAAGGAAGGAAGGAAAAGGAAGGCAAAGGGGACAAATAAGTAATAATATAAACTAAAGTGAAAGGTTTTCTACATGGCAGAAAGTCCAATATTAATTGGGTTCTCTAAAAAATTATATTAGCATAGCACAGTAGCATGCACCTATACTCCCAGCTATGTAGAAGGACCACAAGTTTGAATACATTCTGGAAAACATAAGAAGACTACCATTTTGGGGGAAAATGTACTTCTCTTCCCCTGGCAATGTTAAAAGACAAAACTATATCATATTTCAAAACAGGATTAAGTGTGGTCCTATCGGGAGACAGATTAATAGAATAAATGACCTCCTAAATTCCCTTCCACCTAGGATTTTTTCTTTTATTATAGCACTTAGAGACATTTTGCTGGGCCAAATTGATTTCTAGCAAAGGGCATATCTCCAAAGAGCCATTTTTCATGGATTTGTATGCAATTTTTATTGATGTCATAATCTTCAAAGGCTGAAGGGATGGCTCTCTTGTGATGAAAATCTTTAGGCAGCTCCAGGTGTTTGTTTGGCAAGATTATTTTGGGGCGGGGAAGATCTGGGGCTGGAAGCCAGGGACATTTGACCTCTGAGCTATACCCTCTACCTTATTTTTTATTCTTTATTTTGAAACAGAGTCTCACTAAGTTGGAGAGGGCCTCACTAAGTAGCTCAGACTGTCGCCGAACCGCATCCCTCCTGTCTCAGCCTCCCAAATGCTGGGATTACAAGCTTGTGCCACGGCACCCGGCAAGATTTTTATTTGTATGATCTTAAAATTCTTAACTCATTGTGCATAGAAAAACTCATAACACAAAAACAAACTACATTGTCCAATTTGGTAAATTTCCTTCCAGAGAGAGGAGGGGGACTCAGAATGGAGCTCAAAACCAGAGAGGAGATACACCGGCCTCACAGCTGAGGGCAAGGTAGCAGCACCATCCTGCCACCAGCTGCGGAGAATTCACCAGACGACTCCGGATCAGAACACTCAACAACCCATCAGGCTCCAGAGAGGAGGGATGGACAGGGAGCTGAGGTGAGCAGCTGCGGAACAGCCAAGTGTAATTCAGCAGTTTTTTTCCATGCAAGGAGTGTCTAAAGCTTCCAGGGGCCATGCTTAGGCTGCCCTCCAGGGACTCAGAGTGAGCTCAAAACAAACTACATTGTCCAATTTGGTAAATTTCCTTCCAGAGAGAGGAGGGGGACTCAGAATGGAGCTCAAAACCAGAGAGGAGATACACGGCTGGGGGCGTGGCAGCGGCGCCATATTGCCAGGCAGCAGCAGCAAGTTCATTGAGTCCGCGACAGCTACAGATCAGCTCACTCAACAACCATGAGTCAAATTGTGGCTGCTAGAGGAGAAATCCCAGTACTGCACCCCCAGGGACTTGCGCAGCTTTGATAGTCTCCCTGTGCCTGAGATTTTGCAGTCCAACCCAGTGGGGGAGTGGCGGTGGCAGAGATATCACACCCTAGTCACAGCTCCCTGTGGGAGAACGCTCAGCCTGGCATCCCCATGGTCTCAAGAAGCCTTGATTGACTCCCTGGGTGTGAGACTTTGCGATACAACCCAGTACAAGAGTAGTGGTGACTGAGAATACCACAGACTCAAGATCCAGAACACCTTAAGTGAAGTCGTAGTGACCCAGGAAAAAAACCAGAGAAAGCACAAACTTCCAAAATCATGGGAAAGAAGAAAAATAATGGAGCAATGAATGCCCATAACCCCACAACATCAGATCCTGATAACACAGAAATTCAGAGATCTCTAGAAGATCAAATCAGGAAAATAACTGTAGAAATAATACAGGAACTTCGAAAAGAATTCAGAGAGAATCAAAAAGAAATAAAGGATGCAATCATTGAAGTAAAGGCCTCAATTCAAAGTATAAACAACCGATTAGACCACATGGAAAATAGAATTTCGCTCCTAGAAGATGATCACTTCAAAACTGAATGCATAGGTTATCATTTAGAAAAAAAAATCTGACAGCAGGAATCTGACATTAAAGAAATATGGGCCCATTTTAAGAGAGCTAACCTAAGAATAATTGGAATAGAGGAGGGAAAAGAAGGTGAAACCAAAGGGATTAACAATCTCTTCAAGGAAGTAATAGCAGAAGATTTTCCAAACATAGAGCAAGAAGTCGATACACAGGTCCAGGAAACTTATAGAACTCCCTTTAGACAGGATCAAAGAAGAGGTTCCCCACGCCACATAATTGTCAAAATGACTAATGTGGAAGCCAAGGAGAGAATCTTAAAGGCAACAAAAACAAAAGGCCAAGTGACATTCAGAGGCAATCAGAATCACTCCAAACTTCCCAAACTGTTGGGGTCTGCTCAAACTGCCTGAAAGAACTTCCAAAGAATTAGCTACATGTAGCACCAAGCACATTGATGTCTGCACAACCGCCTGACAGAACTTCCGATGAATCAGGTCAGCACAACCGCCAGAACTTCTGATGAATGAATCTTCAACATGTAGCGCCGAGCAGATATGGAGGGCATAACTACTCTCCTTGCCCTGCTAGCCCAGTTTGGTAATGTTGAGCCTTATTGGCTCAAATAATGATTCCATGCTTGTGACCCCCTTGTGCACTGGATAATGATTGGCTGCAAGTTATGAGCTTTGCACACACAAGTTTGAGCTTTAGCTTGATAGGTTAGAATAGTTTCCTGTTGAAAATCCCCCTTGAAGTTTTTTGCTTTAAATTGGGTTGCCTGAGAGAAATAAACAAGATCCTGTTGACACATCTCCCGGCTCATGTGGTTCTGTTCGGGCCATTGGCACTCAACCTTTCTGCTTAGCCCAACAGCTGATGGGCTGGACCCATCACCAAACCAAGTCATGAAAGCCAGAAGGGCTTGGAGTAACATATTCCAAACTCTGAAAGAAAACAACTTCCAGCCAAAAATTTCCTACCCAGCAAAACTATCTACCAAATCAGATGGAAAAATAAGAAGCTTCCATGACAAACAGAAACTGAAGGAATTTATGTCTTCAAAACCAGCACTAGAGAAAATACTCAGAGATTAACTACAAAGAAGAAATAGGTAATACAGGCCAGAACCAAAGAAACAAGATTTCCCATCCAGCAGACAACTAAACACAGGAGAATAAACAGTATCTCAAACAGAAATAAAATCTTAACATGTTAGGAATTAAAAGTTATCTCTCAATAATCACTGAATGTAAATGGCCTCAACTCCCCAATAAAAAGACATAAAGTGGCAAAATGGATTAAAAACCAGAACCCATCCATCTGCTGCTTACAAGAGACACACCTTACAAGTAAAGATAGGAAAAAACTCAAGGTTAAGGGCTGGAGCAAGGTAATCCATGCTAATGGAACTCAAAGGCAAGCAGGAATAGCAACTATGATATAAGACAAGTTAGACTTCAAACCCAAACTTATTAGAAGAGACAAAGAAAGTCATATAAAAGGAATAATCCAGCAAGAGGAAATAACAATAATCAACATCTATGCCCCAAACATAGGGGCAGCTACTTTCATAAATCAAACTCTTTGTGACATGAAGTCACACATAAATCCCAATACAATAATACTGAGAGACTTCAACACACCTCTCACAACACTAGACCGATCTTCCAGACAAAGGGTCAGTAAAGATGCCTCAGAACTAAGGAACACCACTAACCAAATGGACCTGTTGGACACATATAGAATATTTCACCCAACAACAGCAGAGTTTACATTTTTCTCAGCTGCTCATGGAACCTTCTCCAAAATAGATCACATCCTGGGACACAAAATGAGCACTAGCAAATTTTAAAAATGTTACATACATCCCTGTGTCATTTCAGACCATAATGGAATGAAACTAGAAAGCAACTATAAGAAGACCCAGAGAAACAACATAAACATGTGGAGACTGAACACTACAATTCTGAATGAAGAATAGGTCATAAGAGATGTAAGAGTTGAAATCAAGAAATTTCTAGAAACAAATGAAAATAAAGATACAACATATTAAAACCTGTGGGACACTTTGAAGGCAGTATTAAGATGAAAATTTATAGCACTGAGTGCTCCCATAAGAAAAACAGAAAATATTCAAATAAATAACCTAATGGCATACCTCAAGGCCCTCAAAAAGTAGGAACAATTGAACCCCAAAGCCAGTAGAAGACAGGAAATTATTAAAATTAGAGCAGAAATTAACAAAATAGAGAATAAAAAAAATACAGAAAATCAACAAAACCAAACGCTGGTTTCTTGAAAAAATTAACAAGATAGATAAGCCACTAGCCAACCTAACTAAAAAAAGAGAGAATCAACCCAAATTATGAAGATAAGAGATGAAAAAGGAGATATTACTACTGACAGTGCAGAAATCCAGAGCATTATCAGAAACTACTTTGAAAAGCTATACTCCAACAAAATGAAAAATCTGGAGGAAATTGACAACTTCCTACATAAATACAACCTTCCTGAGTCAAGAAGATATAGAACACTTAAACCAACCAATAACAAAGAGATTGAAACAGCAATAAAGAGCTTACATCAGGACTTCCGGGAAGATGGCGACCGAGAAAAGTGGGGCTTAAGAGCCCCGCTAACAACAAATCTCCATTACCACAAAACCAGCGCCTTTCATAGCCAGAAAACATCATCACCAGTGAAACAAAAAATCAACAGGCTCCAGAGAGAAAGTGAACTGAGAACAGAGCCACAGAGGAGATACACCGGCCTCGCGCCCGAGGACGCGACAGACGCGGCAGCAGTGCCATACGGCCGGCAGCACCGGCGAATTCACGGGATGGCTACAGCAAGCCAAGGTAAGCCACTGCGGAACAACTAGGTGGGAATTCTCCGCGCAGAGAGCATCTAAAGCTCCCAGTGGCCGAGCTCAGCACACGCTGCAGGGATTCAGAGTAGAAATCAAAATCAAGAAGAAAAACGCCAGCCCCATAACCGAGGGCGTAGCAGCGGCGCCATATTGCCACCGGCAGCAGCAGCAGCGAATTCAGCGAGGCAGTACAGCTACATCTGCATACTCAAGAACAGTGAGTCAAATTGCGGGCCACAGAGGAGAAATCCCAGTACTGTACTCCCTGGGACTTGACCCAGTGGGGGGGGGGGGGGGCGGTGGCAGAGATATCACACCATAGGAGAACGTGCAACCTGGCATCCCCCACAGTCTAAAGCAGCCTCTATCGACTCTCTGGGTCGGAGACTCTGTGATAAAACCCAGTAAAGGAGTAGTGGGGTCCGAGATACTACTGACTCGAGATCCAGAACACCTTAAGTGAAGTCATAGTGACCCAAGGGAAGAACCCAGAGAAGGCACAAACATCTGAAATCATGGGAAAGAGGAATAATACTGGAGCAATAAATGCCCACAACCCCACAACATCAGAACCCGATAAAAGAGAAAATCAGAGATTTCTAGAAGATCAAATCAGGAAAATAACTGTAGAAATAATAGAGGTGCTTCGAAAAGAACTCAGAGAGAGCCAAAAAGAGATAAAGGATGCAATTAATGAAGTAAAGGCCTCAATTCAAAGCACAAACAACCAATTAGAACACATGGAGAACAGAATCTCGCTCTTAGAAGATGAGCAATCCAAAAATGAACGCATAGTTTCTAATCTAGAAAAAAAAATCCAACAGCAGGAATCTGATATTGAAGAAATATGGGCCCATTTTAAGAGAGCTAACCTAAGAATAATTGGAATAGAGGAGGGAAAAGAAAGTGAAACCAAAGGGATCAACAATCTCTTCAAGGAAGTAATAGCAGAAAATTTTCCAGACATAGAGCAAGAGGTTGATACAAAGGTCCAGGAAACTTATAGAACTCCCTTTAGACAGGATCGGAGAAGAGGATCCCCACGCCACATAATTGTCAAAATGACCAATGTGGAAGCCAAGCAGAGAATCTTAAAGGCAACAAAAACAAAGGGCCAAGTGACATTCAGAGGCAAACCAATTAGAATCACTCCAGACTTCCCAAACCAAGTTATGAGAGCCAGAAGGGCTTGGAGTAACATATTCCAAACTCTGAAAGAAAGCAACTTCCAGCCAAAAATTTCCTACCCAGCAAAACTTTCTATCAAATTAGATGGAGAAATAAGAAGCTTCCATGACAAACAGAAACTGAAGGAATTTATGTCTTCAAAACCAGCACTAGAGAAAATACTCAAAGAGATTAACTACAAAGAAGAGATAGGTAACACACACCAGAACTAGTGAAACAAGAGTTTCCATCCAACAGACAACTAAGATTGGTTATCTGTGGAGATTCATTCTTTATGTTAGTCTTTTACCTATCTCTAAAGGGTATTGTTTGCCTTTATTGTTGTTAATTTTTAGGATTTCTAGTTGGAATATTAATATACCTTCAGATATAGCATTTGGAAATATTTTATCCCATTCTATTAGTAACTGTTAACTCTGTTTACATTGTCTTTGGATATACAATTTTTTTTTATTTTTTAGGGAGTCTGTATACTCCTCAGTTGCCTGTGCCATTGAAATCATAACCAAGAAATCACTGCCAATTTCAATGTTGTGAGGTTTAATAACCCAGATTTTCTCCTAAAAGTTTATAGTCTTAAGATTTATATTTAGGTCTATTATCTATTTTGAGTTAATATTTGTATATGGGATTAGGTAAGGGTCCAATTTTATTCTTTTCCATGTAATTATTATTTTTTAACAATATTTAGTTAAAAGATTATCATTTCCACCACCAAATGTTTGTGGAAACCTTGTCAAAAATAACTTGACAATATAGGGAAGAATTTAGCTCTAGGCTTTTATTTAACTCCAATGGTTTATATATCTGCCTTTAGAATAGTACTACACTGTTTCAATTATTGTAGCTTTATATGGTTTGAAATCAGAAAATATATATCTTCTAGCTTTGTTCTTTTTCAAGATCGTTTTGGGTACCTAGACTCCATATTCCATATTAGGATAGATTTTTTTCTGAAAAATAAATATAGAAATATATGATAGTTTCACCTAAAAAATAGAAAAAAATATTCTCTGGTAAGAAAGAAAGCAAAAAGAAATATTGAAATGTTATCTTTAAGTCATCAAAAGCTTGGTATCAGACAAATGAAACTGTTATGTGAGATTATCATTTTTAATTTTAGATAAATTGCCATAATACTAGATGTCAACTACTAAGCCAAGCATGGGAGGGAGGGATAGGGAGAGAATGGGGTGGGGATTGGGTGGGGGCTGACTGGGAAAAGTGTGCATGTATGTCTACAAAAGTATGTATCCTACTATGATGTATGAATATAGTGCACCAATAAAAAAAAAGGAAAAAAAAGAGCTTACATCAAAGAAAATCTTAGAAAACTAGAAATAGATCCACCATATGATCCTGCTATACCACTCCTGGATATCTTTCCAAAGGGGTTAAAATCAGAGAACTTCAGTAACATATGCATGTGTATGTTCACAGCAGCACAATTCATAATATTCAAAATATTAAACCAACCTAGGTCTCCATCCATAGATGAATGGATTGCAAAATTATGGGAAATATACACAATAGAATTCTACTCAGCTATAAAGAAGAACAAAATCATTCACAAGAAGATGAAAAGACCTGGAGAATATTATGTTAAGTGAGATCAGCCAAGCACAAAAACATAAGGGGCATATGATTTTTCTAATGTGCCCAAACTAAGGACCATTAGGAATACCAGACAAACTCCAGATTATGGAAGGGAAACCTCAATGGAAGGGTACATGACAAAGAAGGTTGAGGTTGATTAATGGAGTAGCTACATTTGAATATGTGTAAAAGTATGAATGTAGCATGGTTAACTTAAACACTTATTGTTGGGAGGGGAGGGGAATTGGGGAAGGAAGAGGACACCAAGCACAGTCTGAATATGTGCCAATTTCAATATAATCCACATAAAAATAATTAATAAATAAAATAGTAATTAAAACAACATGTTATTGATACAAAAATAGGCACACAGGCCAATGAAACAGAAGAGAAGATACAGAAACAAACCCACACATTTATAGTCAATCTTTGACAAAGGGGCCAAACTCATGCACTGGAAAAAAAGACAGCCTTTTCACCAAATGATACTTGGAGAACTGGCTTCCATTTGTAGGAAAATGAAAGTAAATTCTTACTTCTCACCCTGCTCTGGAATCAACTCAATATGGATCAAAGTTAGAAGTCAGATCAGAGTCTATGAAGATTTTAGAGGAAGGCATACATTCAATACTCCAACATATAGGTACAGGTAGTAACTTTCTCAACAAGACCTCCAAAGTGCATAAAATTAAAACAAGAATTAACAAGTGCGATGGCATCAATCTAAAAGGTTTTAGTTCATCAAAGGACACCATCAAGAACCTAAAGAGAAAGCCTACAGAATGGGAGCAGATCTTTACATGTCACCACTCTGATAGAGTGCTAATATCCTGAATATACAAAGAGCTCAAAAGACTCTACACTACCAAAACAAATAACTCAATCAAGAAATGGGCAACTGAATTTAATAGACACTTCACAAAAGAAGAGATACAAATGGTCAATAGATACATTAAAAGATGTCCAACATCATTAGCCATCAGGGAGATAACTACACTGAGATTCCATCTAACCCCTATCAGAGTGACAAGCATAAAAAAGTCAAATAACAACAAATATTGGTGAAGATGTAGGGAAATAGGAACTCTTCTACACTGCTGTTGGGTGTGTAAATGAATTAAGCAGCTGTGGAGATCAGTGTGGAGATACCTTAGGAAACTGGGAATGGATCCAACAGTCTGCTTTTTCAGTATCTATGTGAAAAGATAATGTTTTGTTCAACTTTTTCCAATTTTATGCCCTTCTAAGTTTTAACATTTTAATTTTTGTCATGTTAATTCATAGGCTAGTCTTGTTCTTTAGACTGTTCTTTGTTCTGATATCACCCACGACTATGTGAGGGGATGCATAATGTTTCTTTCATTCTTTAACCTCTCTGTGGGGTCTGTAACTTTTAGGTTTCAGTGTCCATTTATCTTACCTCATTTCCATGCTGGCAGCCTGTAAGCAGGCAACTTCTAAAGCAAGCAACTTCTGCCTGCTGTGTTGCTATGATAATAGCCTGTTTGTAGAAGAAGACATACTCTAATTTAGAGCAAAGTAGTAAAGTAAAACAAGTTTGGATCATCTACTCATAACAGAATCATTCCCCCCTCTTCTATAAACTTATAATACACCCCTAGGCAAAGAAATATGGGCATCAAAATCAATCTGACTACTTCTGTGCTGAAAGGGGATAAAGTGAGGCCACAGCCTGAGGCATGCATGCAAGCAACTTGTTCTGCAGGGAAGGGGAGTTAGATCAACAGATGTTCCAAGTTACTATAATTATTTAGGGGGGAATCCAGCAGATGTTCATTTGTAACTTTATCTGGAGCATTATCTGAAGCTTGATTGCTTTAATCCTATTGGAGACAAATATGACTACAAGGTTTAATAGGCATGGCCTATTATTATACTCTAAACATGAGTATAAGCAGAATGGCAACCAAGGATCCCAAGAGAAGTGAGCTTAATAGAATCTCACTATAAACCTTTAAACTATTTTTTAAATATAACCATTTTTATCACACATGGAATTATAAAACTATTATATAAGTTTTATCTTTCACAATCTGTGGTGTACTTAAACTTTCTGTGACTTGGTCTTTAAGCTTTGATTTTATCCTCATCTTTCTTTTCCCATTTGAGCAATCATACAAAATTCTGTTTTCTACATGTATGTCCACACAGTTTTTTACCCCAATAAGATGTATGAATATAATGCATCAATTAAAAAATTTTAATTCTGTTTTCTAAAATATTATTTTCTTTTTAATCCTTGCTTACGAAAACTTTATAAAAATGTACTTTTTTACATCTCATTTTTACATAGTTACTTTTTGCCTTAAATTTTTATTTTATAAACTTTTTAACAAAATGAGAAACAAATCAAAATTATCTATCCAAGTTTTACAGTGGCCTGGACTTTAAAGAGTTACAGATTTTCTTTTTAGTTGCTTACATTTCAGCTAAGACTCACTAAAATTGTTATTTTGAATAACTTATTGTTAATAAGCCTCCAAGTAACTTTGAACAGCAAAGGCTTATCTTAGTACAAGAGGGACAGAAAAAGAGCACCTTAGGTTGGGTTTTTTGTTATTGTTGTTGTTGTTGCTGTTGTTTCTTTTAGGTCATATAAGGAAATCTATAGCTAAAAAGCCTGTCCTCTACATATTGATTGTGGTTGGTGATATAGCTACCTAGGTCTTTTCTGATCTTAAGCTCAGCCCATTAGAATGGTTTGTTAGTAATCCAGGGATCAAATTTTCTTCTTTCTTCCACAATAAAAAGAAACATTCCTATGGGTGTCAGGTGAGACTCAGGTGCCATGGCTCCTATAGTGTTATCACTTTGTTTTGTTGGCACCAGTTTGTCTCTAGGCTCTGCCTCAACTGCCACTCCAAAACTGTCTCAACTGTGAAATCTCCCAAATCTGGATGATATGGGAGGTAAGAAAATAGCTCAAAATACCATTTGTATTATATTAATGAGACTACTTCCAGTTTTAATGAGATTACTTCCAGTTTTTGTTGTTGTTGTTGTTGTTGTTGTTGTTGTTGTTTGTTTTTGTTTTTGTTTCTTTTAGTGGGACTGGGGTTCCTGGAAACCCTTCTACTTCTGGGCTATACTCCCAGACCTGTTTTATACTTTTTTTTAAATTTGGAAACAGGGTCTCGTAGCCAGCGCGGCTGGCTTCAAACCTGCGGGATCCTCCTGTCTCTGCCTCCGAAGCACAGGGATTACAACCATGTGTCACCACGCCCAGCCTAATTCCAGTTCTTTTTTTTTATTATTTTTTTATTGGTGCACTGTATTCATACATCATAGTGGGATACAAAAAACCTTTTGTAGACATACATGCACACATCGCCCAGTCAGCCCCCACCTGATCCCCACCCCATTCCCTCCCCATACCTCCTTCCCATGCTTGGCTTAGTGGTTGTCATCTAGTATTATAGCAATTTATCCAAAATTAACAATGATAATCTCACATAACAGTTTCGTCTGATACCAAGTTTTGATAACTAAAAGATAACATTTCAATGTTTCTTTTTGCTTTCTTTCTTACCAGAGAATATTTTTTTCTTTTTTTTTTTAGGTGAAACTATCATATATTTATATATATATATTTTTCAGAAAAAATCTATCCTTATATGGAATATGGACTCTAGATACCCAAAACGATCTCGATAAAGAACAAAGCTAGAAGATATATATTTTCTGATTTCAAACCATATAAAGCTACAATAATTGAAACAGTGTAGTACTCTTCTAAAGGCAGATATATAAACCATTGGAGTTAAATAAAAGCCTAGCTATACATTCTTCCATATATTGTCAAGTTATTTTTGACAAGGTTTCCACAAACATTTGGTGGAGGAAATAATAATCTTTTAACTAAATATTGTTGAAAAATAATAATTACATGAAAAAAATAAAATTGGACCCTTACCTAATCCCATATACAAATATTAACTCAAAATAGATAAAAGACCTAAATATAAATCTTAAGACTATAAACTTTTAGAAGAAAATTTGGGTCATTAAACCTCACAACATTGAAATTGGCAGTGATTTCTTGGATATGATTTCAATGGCAAAGGCAACAGAAGGGTATACAAACTCCCAAAAAAATAAAATATTGTATATCCAAAGACAATGTAAACAGAGTTAAAAGTTACTGATAGAATGGGATAAAATATTTCCAAATGTAATGTCTGAAGGTA
The DNA here is from genome assembly GCF_963383645.1 of Muscardinus avellanarius. Lineage (NCBI taxonomy): Eukaryota > Metazoa > Chordata > Mammalia > Rodentia > Gliridae > Muscardinus > Muscardinus avellanarius. The sequence continues at coordinate 84,890,194 of NC_137797.1, forward strand.
TATTAATATTCCAGCTAGAAATCCTAAAAATTAACAACTATAAAAGCAAACAATACAATTTAGAGATAGGTATAAGACTAATATAAATAATGAATCTCCACAGATAACTAATCTTAGTTGTCTGTTGGATGGAAAATCTTGTTTCTCTGGTTCTGGTGTGTGTTACCTATCTCTTCTTTGTAGTTAATCTCTTTGAATATTTTCCCTAGTGCTGGTTTTGAAGATATAAATTCCTTCAGTTTCTGTTTGTCATGGAAGCTTCTTATTTCTCCATCTAATTTGATAGAAAGTTTTGCTGGGTAGGAAATTTTTGGCTGGAAGTTGTTTTCTTTCAGAGTTTGGAATATGTTACTCCAAGCATTTCTGGCTTTCATGACTTGATTTGGGAAATCTAGAGTGATTCTAGTCGGTTTGCCTCTCAATGTCACTTAGCCTTTTGTTTTGTTGCCTTTAAGATTCTCTGCTTGGCTTCCACATTGGTCATTTGACAATGATGTGGCATGGGGATCCTCTTCTCCGATCCTGTCTAAAGGGAGTTCTACAAGTTTCCTGGATCTGTGTATCAACCTCTTGCTCTATGTTTGGAAAAATTTCTGCTATTACTTCCTTGAAGAGATTGCTGATCCCTTTGGTTTCACCTTCTTTTCCCTCCTCTATTCCAATTATTCTTAGGTTAGCTCTCTTAAAATGGGCCCATATTTCTTCAATGTCAGATTCCTGCTGTCGGATTTTTTTTTTCCAGATTAGAAACCATGCGTTCATTTTTGGATTGCTCATCTTCTAAGAGTGAGATTCTATTCTCCATGTGGTCTAATCGGTTATTTGTACTTTGAATTGAGGCCTTTACTTCATTAATTGCATCCTTTATCTCTTTTTGGCTCTCTCTGAATTCTTTTTGAAACACCTCTATTATTTCTACAGTTATTTTCCTGATTTGATCTTCTAGAAATCTCTGAATTTCTGTTTTATCGGGTTCTGATGTTGTGGGATTGTAGGCATTCATTGCTCCATTGTTATTCCTCTTTCCCATGATTTCGGAAGTTTGTGCCTTCTCTGGGTTCTTCCCTTGGGTCACTACGACTTCACTTAAGATGCTCTGGATCTCGAGTCTGTGGTACCTCAGTCCCCACTACTCCTTTACTGGGTTGTATCGCAGAGACTCAGACCCACGGAGTCGATTGAGGCTGCTTTAGACCATGGGGGGTGCCAGGTTGCACGTTCTCCTATGGTGTGATATCTCTGCCACCACCATCCCCCACTGGGTCAAGTCCCTGGGAGTCAGTACTGGAATTTCTCCTCTGGGGCCCGCAATTTGACTCACTGTTGTTGAGTATGCAGATGGAGCTGTAGTGGACTCGGTGAATTCGCTGTTGTTGCCGCCGGTGACAATATGGCACCACTACCATGCCCTCGGCCGTGAGGCTGGCATATTTATTCTCTGATTTTGAGCTCCGCTCTGAGTCCCTTTAGCATGTGCTTATCCCAGCCACTGGGAGCTTTAGATGTTCCCTGTACCGAAAAATCTGCCGAATCCCGCTGGGCTGATGCGCAGCGGCTCACCTCAGCTTGCTGCCCAACTCTCCTCTCTGGAGCCTGGTGGGCTGTTGAGTGCGTTGGTCTGTAGCCATACCCATCCGGTGAAGTCGCCGCTGCCACCGGCAGTATGGCGCTGCTGCCACGTCCTCGGGTGTGAGGCCGGCGTATCTCCTCTGTGGCTCTGAGCTCCGATCTGAGTCCCCCTCCTCTCTGGGGCTGGTGATTTTTTTTGTTTCTCTGGTGATGGTGTTTTCTGGCTATGAAAGGCATTGATTTTGTGGTAATAGAGATTGGTTGTTAGCGGGGCTCTTAAGCCCTGCTTTTCTCAGTTGCCATCTTCCTGGAAGTCCTTCCAGTTCTTTAAAACTGTGTTTTACTTGCAAATATTTTGTGAAATCACTAAATGTGTAATTTTATATTTCCATTACTATAAGTGTGTATGCATGTTTAGACACGCATACATACATTTCAAATAATATATCCATATGTGTCTACTAAATTTATATATAATGCTAAATTTGTTATTACAAATATTGGATCATTTTATCTTAGCTTTTTTTGGGGAGAAACCTTAAATGAATGTTCTAGAAATAACTGAAGTTGAGAATATATAATAATGAACACTATAATTAATTCCTAAATTATTTTTTTCAATTCACAGTGTCAATGAAAGTATTATCATTGGCCTTATTCATATAGAATAAATTATCCTCCAATATCATTACAAGTTTTATTTTCACAATTGGAAAAACTGAGATTAAAAGTTATATTTAAGACAATTAGTTGATTAACAGCTTAGGACTGTTAAGCCTCCTCTGCTCTTATTTCGGTGTATATCTAACCATTGTTCTAAAGACAAGGGAATGTATTCAGGATACTAAAAAATGTGGGTTCCAGCCCAAAATTATGCCAAATTGGGGATTCAATAGTGATAACACATCTCATTTAATATAGTCCCTTCCATGGCCTGTGTTATAGTTTGAATATTATTTTTCTTCTCCAGTAATGTAGAAATTTAATCCCCATTATTAAATATTAATAGGTTGGGATAACAGGGACCTTTAAGAGATGAATAGGGTTCTCCCCTCATTGATGATGGATTCATGTATGTAGCTAATAAATTAGTGGGATAATGAGTTATCTCAAATATGGGTCTGCTCGCCGGGCGTGGTAGCGCACGCTTGTAATCCTCGCGCTTGGAAGGCAGAGACAGGAGGATCATGCAGGTTCGAAGCCAGCTGCATGCGCTGGCTTAGGAGACCCTGTTTCCAAATAAAAAATGTAAAAATAGGTCTGGGAGTGTAGCCCAGAGGTAGAAGGGCTTCCAGGAACCCCAGTACCACCAAAAAAAAAAAAAAAAAACAAATATGGGTCTGCTATCAAAGAAAATCTGGCTAGGTCTCTTTTGCAGCCTGTCTCTCATAATATGATGCCCAGTACAATGTCAGAACTCTACCAGCCAGAAGGCCACTACCAGATGTGGCACCTTTGACGTTAGAATTATGAGTCAAAATAAACTTTTTTTTTGGTAACTTACACAGTGTATGGTGTTGTATCATTAGTGACAGAAAACAGACTAACACAGCCTGACTTTTGTTTATCTGTTCCAGGTTCTTCTTTTCTACCTTCCTACTTCACACATCATACCACAGCAACCACTATTTAATAAATGGTGGTCTGTATCCTTTTCATACTCTTGTCTCTTACTTTATGATCTATTCTTTCTCTTCATTTTTAGTCTGCAATGCTACCATTTCCTTTCTCCATTTCTCTTCTATCTTACTTATGTATATCATTTGAGTCTTAGCTCAGAAATTTCCAGATTTTTTTCATTAGCCACCAACCACCTCCTCTTCCAGAATATTTCCTACTTGATATCCTCAGCTGTCTCTATCAAAATGGAATCCATGTTGTATTAGTAGCTGGTGTCATTAGATATGGAATGTCCCCCCAAAGACTTATGTGTTGAGGGCCTGGTCCCAAAAACTGCAGGCTTTAGAGGTGGGGCCTTCAGAGAGATGATTGGATCATGGACTCTTGTCTCATTAGTGGATTAATTCATTGATGGAATTATTATTTAATGGCAGTATTGGGAGGTAGTAGAAACTATACAGTTTGGGATCTAGTTGAAGGAAGTCTGTGGCTGAGGGCCTCCCTGACAGGGTATATCTTGTTTCTGACCTGCCCCCACTCCTTTATTCCTAGTCACCTTGGGATAAGCAGCTTTCTGTCTGTACCATGATCTCCCTGTTTATCACAGGCCCAGAATCAATGGACTGGAACCTGAGCCAAAATAAACATTTTCTTCTTTGTTTTACTCAGGTACTTTGTCATAGCAACAAAACAAAAAAAAACTGACTACCACAGTCGCATTAGATTGAAGTAAAAAAAAAAAAAAAAAAAGATAAAATTATCATTTTTTGTTTGATATTGGCCTACAAAAATGGTGAGTACTAGAGACTTCCGGGAAGATGGTGACCGAGAAAAGTGGGGCTTAAGAGCCCCGCTAACAAAAAATCTCCATTACCACAAAATCAGCGCCTTTCATAGCCAGAAAACACCATCACCAGTAAAACAAAAAATCACCAGGCTCCAGAGAGAAAGCGAACTGAGAACAAAGCCACAGAGGAGATACACCGGCCTCACGCCCGAGGACACGGCAGACGCGGCAGCAGCGCCATACTGCCGGCAGCACCGGCAAATTCACGGGACGGCTACAGCAAGCCGAGGTGAGCAACTGCAGAACAGCCAGGCGGGATTTCTCTGCGCAGAGAGCATCTAAAGTTCCCAGTGGCCGAGCTCAGCACACGCTGCAGGGATTCAGAGTGGAAATCAAAACCAAGAAGAAAAACACCAGCCCCACAGCAGAGGGCATAGCAGCGGCGCCATATTGCCACCGGCGGCAGCAGAACCGAATTCAGCGAGGCCAGTACAGCTACATCTGCGTACTCAAGAACAGTGAGTCAAATTGTGGGCCACAGAGGAGAAATCCCAGTACTGTACTCCCTGGGACTTGACCCAGTGGGGGAGGGGCGGTGGCAGAGATATCACACCATAGGAGAACGTGCAACCTGGCACCCCCATGGTCTAAAGCAGCCTCTATCAACTCTCTGGGTCGGAGACTCTGTGATACAACCCAGTAAAGGAGTAGTGGGGTCTGAGATACTACTGACTCGAGATCCAGAACACCTTAAGTGAAGTCATAGTGACCCAAGGGAAGAACCCAGAGAAGGCACAAACATCCAAAATCATGGGAAAGAGGAATAATCCTGGAGCAATAAATGCCCACAACCCCACAACATCAGAACCCGATAAAACAGAAAATCAGAGATTTCTAGAAGATCAAATCAGGAAAATAACTGTAGAAATAATAGAGGCGCTTCGAAAAGAACTCAGAGAGAGCCAAAAAGAGATAAAGGATGCAATTAATGAAGTAAAGGCCTCAATTCAAAGCACAAAAAACCAATTAGAACACATGGAGAACAGAATCTCGCTCTTAGAAGATGAGCAATCCAAAAATGAACGCATAGTTTCTAATCTAGAAAAAAAAATCCAACAGCAGGAATCTGATATTGAAGAAATATGGGCCCATTTTAAGAGAGCTAATCTAAGAATAATTGGAATAGAGGAGGGAAAAGAGGGTGAAACCAAAGGGATCAGCAATCTCTTCAAGGAAGTAATAGCAGAAAATTTTCCAGACATAGAGCAAGAGGTCGATACGAAGGTCCAGGAAACTTATAGAACTCCCTTTAGACAGGATCGGAGAAGAGGATCCCCATACCACATAATTGTCAAAATGACCAATGTGGAAGCCAAGCAGAGAATCTTAAAGGCAACAAAAGCAAAGGGCCAAGTGACATTCAGAGGCAAACCAATTAGAATCACTCCAGACTTCCCAAACCAAGTCATGAGAGCCAGAAGGGCTTGGAGTAACATATTCCAAACTCTGAAAGAAAACAACTTCCAGCCAAAAATTTCCTACCCAGCAAAACTTTCTATCAAATTAGATGGAGAAATAAGAAGCTTCCATGACAAACAGAAACTGAAGGAATTTATGTCTTCAAAACCAGCACTAGAGAAAATACTCAAAAAGATTAACTACAAAGAAGAAATAGGTAACACACACCAGAACTAGAGAAACAAGATTTTCCATCCAATAGACAACTAAGATTGGTTATCTGTGGAGATTCATTATTTATGTTAGTCTTTTACCTATCTCTAAAGGGTATTGTTTGCCTTTATTGTTGTTAATTTTTAGGATTTCTAGTTGGAATATTAATATACCTTCAGATATAGAAATTGGAAATATTTTATCCCATTCTATTAGTAACTGTTAACTCTGTTTACATTGTCTTTGGATATACAATTTTTTTTATTTTTTAGGGAGTTTGTATACTCCTCTGTTGCCTGTGTAATTGAAATAATAACCAAGAAATCACTGCCAATTTCAATGTTGTGAGGTTTAATGACCCAGATTTTCTCCTAAAAGTTTATAGTCTTCTAAGATTTATATTTAGGTCTATTATCTATTTTGAGTTAATATTTGTATATGGGATTAGGTAAGGGTCCAATTTTATTCTTTTCCATGTAATTATTATTTTTTAACAATATTTAGTTAAAAGATTATCATTTCCACCACCAAATGTTTGTGGAAACCTTGTCAAAAATAACTTGACAATATAGGGAAGAATTTAGCTCTAGGCTTTTATTTAACTCCAATGGTTTATATATCTGCCTTTAGAATAGTACTACACTGTTTCAATTATTGTAGCTTTATATGGTTTGAAATCAGAAAATATATATCTTCTAACTTTGTTCTTTTTCAAGATCGTTTTGGGTACCTAGACTCCATATTCCATATTAGGATAGATTTTTTTCTGAAAAATAAATATAGAAATATATGATAGTTTCACCTAAAAAATAGAAAAAAAGTATTCTCTGGTAAGAAAGAAAGCAAAAAGAAATATTGAAATGTTATCTTTAAGTCATCAAAAGCTTGGTATCAGACAAATGAAACTGTTATGTGAGATTGTCATTTTTAATTTTAGATAAATTGCCATAATACTAGATGTCAACTACTAAGCCAAGCATTGGAGGGAGGAATAGGGAGAGAATGGGGTGGGGATTGGGTGGGGGCTGACTGGGAAAAGTGTGCATGTATGTCTACAAAAGTATGTATCCTACTATGATGTATGAATACAGTGCACCAATTAAAAAAATACATCAGAATAAAAAAAAATGGTGAGTACTTCTCAACCTCCATACTATGAATTGCTTTAGGACACATCTCATAGTCACCCCTCCCAATTCAGAATGAACCCCAATAATCATTTACCTGTATGAGTAATTTAGAAAATCACAGAAATTCCAAGGAAGCTTCCCATACTGTCTTAAACCCTAAATTCAAGTTAGCTTAAAGGTTCATGCACATCTTCATTGAGAATAATACACAACTAGACTGAACCTTTCTATTTTTGATGATATGCTGTGGGGTTTTTATATTGGAACAAGACTCTATGCACTTCTTTTTTGCAAACTGCATGGCTTCTTTCAGGATATATCTCCAACAAAAACCTGAGAAAATCTGTCCCCTAGCAATAGCTCTCTGAAAGCTACACTCATAAATCAATAAAAAAAGAAAGAGGGTAACAAATGTGGGGAGAGGCATTTGTGGCTTTTTTGTTGAGCATAGTTTTAACTTGACACAGATTCAATTTATTCATGCTGATTCTGTCCTAAACTATCTTTGTCTTTCCTTGACTTTGGTTCTATATACCTCAGCTTTACCCTATAAAAAGTCTCTCTACAACAGGCAACCTATGCCTTCCTGGGACAAGTGATTTCAGGCTAATAAATTATGAATAGGAAACAGATACATCATTTAACTTCTAGCTCTCATTACTCCCGTATCCACATTTAGTAAATATTCACTATGTTCTAGAAATTGAGGATTAAACAGTGGAGGAGGGGAGTAAAAATATTGCACTCAAGAAACTCATAATTTAGTGAGAGAAATGACATGTATAAGTAAATAATGGTCAAAAGGAAACTTCATATTAGAGATGTATGCCAGGCATGAGGCAGCTTTATCTGCTGCAGCAGGTGAAGTGAAGGGTTCTTGAAATACAGCTGTGGGATCTGAGGATCAGAACATTGGTGACTGTGCTGAGAACAGTAATAGTATCAGATGGAAACAGAACCTAGACACTAATTACTGTAAGCATAATTTAAGAATGAAGAGATGAAAACACTGGGTGTGTGGGCACACATTTATAATTCAGTGCTTTGGAGGTTGAGACAGGAGGATCACAGTTTCAAGGCTAGCTTCAGCAACTTAGCAAGACTTCAAAAACTTCATAAAACTGTTTCAAAATAAAAGATAAAAAAGGATACAAGTATAGCTTAGAGGAGAATCAATCCCTAGTACCCCACACACACAAAAAGTGAAAACATGGATTATTTTTAATGTACGCATCTAATATAAATTATAATAACATTAATGCTGAGATTAAGTTATAATAATGAAAAGAAGGCATAAAGTACCTAAAAATATTTACATATGTAAACTTTATTGACCCTATGGGTTAAATATCTTATTTTCTATTTTTATAAACAAGGAAATAAAAAAAATGGATGTGAGATACAAGAACAAACCATCATTAGTTGGACTTTTGAATATTAAATTAATTTTCTAATTTGTGCACAGATTCTACTTTTCAAAGCCCTTTTATACTTGATATTTTCAAAAATCCCAGTGGGCATTTAAATTAGAAAAAGCAAGGAATAAGACAAAGATTCAGTCATGTGATATTCAGTCATGTGATTCCAAATCTCTGTATCTGATTCATTACTTTTCTACTCTACAAGAGAAAGTAAGTTTCCCTTTTCCAATAGTTGAATTTCTATTTTGTCTACCTAGATAGCACAATATCTGAAACCTAAAAGAAGCCACCACGCTTCCCACCATTGATGTATATTAGATACCTTTTTCTCCTCTGTTCCCATATTTCACCATTTTGCAGCAGAATAGGGTAGTGATTAAGAGGCATGATCCTGCAGCCAAAATCCCTCCATTAAAATCTAGGCTTTGCTCAAAAAACTAGAAATGGAACCACCATGTGACCTAGCCATACTACTCCTGGATATTTTTCTAAAAGAATTAGAATACTCTAGTGACACATGCATACCCATGTTTATAACTGTACAATTCACAATAGCCAAATTATGGAACCAACCCAGGTGTCCACCAACAGATTAGTGGATTTTTTAAATGTACTATAGACACACAATAGAATTCTACTCCGCCATATAAAAGAACAAAATAATGTTATTTGCAGGAAAATAGAACTACCCAGTACCTCTCCTCAAAAGCCAAACAAAGAAAAAAAAGCAGAGAAAGAGAGTAAGTATCTAAAATGTCCCCAGTATCGGGTTCGCACACCTGAAATTGATCTCCGCGAAGAGGCATCCCGCAGTGGGGGTTGGTGCAGCAACCGAACTTGAGGCTCAGACCTCCTCAGTGGCGCCACCCGCTGATGGTGGACTAGTCTTTTGGACAGACTACTGGGTGGAGCGTGGGAAGTGCAGGCAAATTTAAAAATAAAATAAATATTTTCCCTTTTTGGCCCCCCCAAAAAGGTAGAACTAAAGAATGTTATGCCCAGTGAAATCAGCCAGCCTCAGAAAGTCACAGGTTATATGTTTTCTCTCATATTTGAAAGCTAGAGAGAAATTAGGAGACATAAGGGACTTTAAATAAAGCTAGAGATAATTTAGAAAACATCAGGGGCTAAAAAATAACGCAGAGAGAGACCTGTAGAGCAGTGGGAGGGGATTGGGAAAGAGACTTAAGAAGGAAAAGAGGGAGGACAGGACTGAAGTCAGAGACAGTTCAAATGACACAACAGCAACATGTAAAGGTATTACTGCCAACTTCCCTGACTTGCAGAGTGGGAGAAGGAGGAAATGGGGTGTGTTGTGGAGAAAAACATACTAATTGTTATGTGCATGTATGTTGGTATCACACTGAACCTCGCTATAATGTATAGTTGCAATACACCAATAAAATACATATTTCCCTTTTCCAATAGTTGAATTTCTATTTTGTCTACCTAGATAGCACAATATCTGAAACCTAAAAGAAGCCACCACGCTTCCCACCATTGATGTATATTAGATACCTTTTTCTCCTCTGTTCCCATATTTCACCATTTTGCAGCAGAATAGGGTAGTGATTAAGAGGCATGATCCTGCAGCCAAAATCCCTCCATTAAAATCTAGGCTTTGCTCAAAAAACTAGAAATGGAACCACCATGTGACCTAGCCATACTACTCCTGGATATTTTTCTAAAAGAATTAGAATACTCTAGTGACACATGCATACCCATGTTTATAACTGTACAATTCACAATAGCCAAATTATGGAACCAACCCAGGTGTCCACCAACAGATTAGTGGATTTTTTAAATGTACTATAGACACACAATAGAATTCTACTCCGCCATATAAAAGAACAAAATAATGTTATTTGCAGGAAAATAGAACTACCCAGTACCTCTTCTCAAAAGCCAAACAAAGAAAAAAAAGCAGAGAAAGAGAGTAAGTATCTAAAATGTCCCCAGTATCGGGTTCGCACACCTGAAATTGATCTCCGCGAAGTGGCATCCCGCAGTGGGGGTTGGTGCAGCAACCGAACTTGAGGCTCAGACCTCCTCAGTGGCGCCACCCGCTGATGGTGGACTAGTCTTTTGGACAGACTACTGGGTGGAGCGTGGGAAGTGCAGGCAAATTTAAAAATAAAATAAATATTTTCCCTTTTTGGCCCCCCCAAAAAGGTAGAACTAAAGAATGTTATGCCCAGTAAAATCAGCCAGCCTCAGAAAGTCACAGGTTATATGTTTTCTCTCATATTTGAAAGCTAGAGAGAAATTAGGAGACATAAGGGACTTTAAATAAAGCTAGAGATAATTTAGAAAACATCAGGGGCTAAAAAATAACGCAGAGAGAGACCTGTAGAGCAGTGGGAGGGGATTGGGAAAGAGACTTAAGAAGGAAAAGAGGGAGGACAGGACTGAAGTCAGAGACAGTTCAAATGACACAACAGCAACATGTAAAGGTATTACTGCCAACTTCCCTGACTTGCAGAGTGGGAGAAGGAGGAAATGGGGTGTGTTGTGGAGAAAAACATACTAATTGTTATGTGCATGTATGTTGGTATCACACTGAACCTCGCTATAATGTATAGTTGCAATACACCAATAAAATACATATTTTTGCGGTACTACAGATTGAACACTGGGGTATATTACCTCTGAACTACATCCCTAGCCCAATTTTATTATTTATTTTGAAACAGGGTCTCACTAAGCTGTGGAGGGCCTCACTAAGTAGCTGAGGCTGGCCGTGAACCCAGATCCTCCCTTCTCAGCCTCCCAAGTACTAGAATTACAAGCGTGTGCCACCACGCCTGGAATAAATTTTTTTTTTAAATCCAGGCTTTGCTATTTACATTCTGGTCTTAGCAAGCAACTTTGATGTGACATAGTTGGTTCTTCTGTAAACTGGAAATTATAATAAAAGTACTTGCTGCCTCAGAATATCTTAAAGATCGAGTGAGTTTATATGAAGAAAGCTCTTAGAATAGTGCCTTTTAGGTACTACCATATGTGATTGCTATTGTTATTTTTATTTCTTTGTTGTATAGTGGGTTCTCAGATAAATACCAATAAACAATTGTCAGGCACATTTCTTCCAAGTGGTACCATTCTTGAAGCTATACATTTCATTAAGATGTTTTTAAATGGGGAGAATCTACAACCCACAAAGAGGAGGATGACAATGAAAAGGAGGAGGACAAGGATGAGAAAGACAATGATGAAGAGGAAGAGGAGGAGGAAGAGGAGAAATTTGCCACAAATTTATGAAAGATCTAATAAGGAATATACACTATTAAAGAACAAAACTGAAACACAATAAAATCTTCAAGATTCCTTTATCCATGGCATCTCTTTTTTAATACTAGCCCTAATATTGAGAAGTAGGTTTGATGCTTATCTTTCCCATCAATCTCCATAAAACAATTCATACCTCTCTCTCCCTCTTTACAATGAATCAATTCCTATCCGTTTTTAAGAAGAGTTCCAGGTTAAAGAAACATGTATTTTCTTAATTCAAGAGAGGAGGAGGTCTCAAGAACTGAAGGTAATGAACAGTGATAGGTGGGAGAAAGCCAAAAGAAAATTTTGCAGACTGACTTCCTTTTGAAATGTTCTTATCTGATGGCTTCTTGCTTCAGTTTTGTGTCTTTGAAAGAAAATGCTGTGCCTAAAAATTTTATTGAAAGGCTACTTCAAATTATTTCTCTCAAATACAGAGCTATGCTTCTCAGAGAGAAAGACTACATCATTTGCCATTAAGTTTTACAACAGGTTAAGCAAAATTATGTTAGAAAAGTAAAAAAAAATTTTAAACAGATAAAACATAGCATTTAAAGAATTAAAACATTTATTGAGTATTATTATGTTCTTGTACTCTAGGATTTTCAATCTTATGTTATTTAATATACATAATTATACTGCAAAGGAAGTATTTCCTTCACATTGCAGATAATAAAATGAAGCTCACAAAAGTCAAATTACTTTCCTATGACCACAAAGCTAATAAAGACAGACCTCTGTGGAATTTAAATATAGATAAAAAAGCATATTAAAAATAAATAAATACAGATCCACTTTTATTCAGAGAATGAGGAAATAACATGTGTTCTCTTGATAAGAACCTAAAAATACAAACTAGTTATTAACAAAGTATCTAAACAAAGAATATATGAACAATGCAAATAAAACAAATTAATATTTATGCACTGAACTATGTCACAAGAGCTAAGGAAGTCAGATAAGAGGCCACAACCCAGGACCAGACCTGGTAATATTGAAACTCCATTCTAGACAAAGCCCCATGCCCTCCACAGCAGGTCTAAAACCACGAAGCCACTGGCCCTGCCTTAGGTTGGTAGCAGGGTAGCCCCACCCCACCCCACCAGAGCCTTCCTCACCCTCCAGCAGCAGAGGCACAGGCAGGCTCATCCATGGTAGGAAGGGCACCAAAGCTAGCACAGGGCTTTGTCTTGAAGCCCAGCACCAGCACTAAAACAGTGAGACCCAGTGTCTGGTAGAAAGTGAAACCTTTACATGCAGTCCAAAGCTCACAAGTGGAGCTCAAGACCATCCTGGCATCAAATGAAAACCTGTATGCTGCAGGACAGATTAGAGTTTGGGGAACTTCATCTTCAACCTTGGAATGGGCTCAGGGTATGCTCTCCCCACCTGCCTTCCAAGACTAGGCAGGGCCTTGCAACTGTGAGACTCAAGGGGGAAAGAGTTTAATATCAGCCTTAGGCGCCAAGGTACTGTCTCTACCATCTGGCACCCAACATTTGGGCAGTACAGCTAAAACCAGGCTGGGGCTCACAGAGGGGCTCTAGAACTACCCTGGCACCAGGTAGAGATCTATGACCCAGTAGGACGGACTTCTGTGTCTGCCTCTATGGCTGCCAGCTGTCTGGGTCTCAGAACAACCCTAAGATTGCAGGTCCTAACCATTGTGAAGTGCCACCGAACTTAGAGTTGGCCTAGGTGGCCTTCACCAGCATATCCTCAGCCTTGAGAAGCATAGCATGGTATAAATGCATTCACTGGGGGTAAGACAGGGTGGAAAACACGAAACTTTGCCCTGAAACTCTGTACTGGGCTGCTGAAAGTTAACACTGAGCAGATTCTAACAGATCCTAAAATCCTATAATAATAAGATCTTAACATCCTGCCTGCAGATGGATACTGTGGAATAGCTTCAATGCCAGGGAAAGAAAGCATCCCCAGTCCCTGGACTTGTATTCCAGCTGACATCAGCTGAAACTGGTTGCAGCAGTGTTGGGCCACAAGTTCACATCCACAATAGGCAGCCTACAGCAGCATGGCTCTTGGTCCTACCCAGTGTTGTGCTGGTCTTGGGAGGTTGTGGAAGCAAGATGTGATATAGCTCGGTGGCCCTGGTGGCCTCTGGCATGACATAGGAGCCTGGGGTGACTCTATGGGCAGTGACTCTGCCCACAGCTGGGTAAAACCCTGCAGTGCCTGACCATAGACTGGTAACTATGGATGAGGCATCTAAACCCACCACAGGCTCAGGGAAAGGCTTGGAGAGTACAAACTATCCTTTCTAGGTACTCTCCTGACTTTCTGAACATACACCAATAGTGTTTTGATACAGACCTGGGTTTGTATTGCCCTATGGTTACAAAACACCAAGAGCAGACACCCAGAAAGTCTGGGCTGAGCGCCATCCAGTGCTGAGATGATGTAAGTGAATACAGACTGAGAGAAAGTGGGTATTTATATTAAATGTCTGGAAAGACAAACACAGAAAAAGCCAGGGTAAGATAACTGCAATAAGTATTTAATTCTTTAACGCCTGGATGATGTGCATGCCAACGAGCACCAGGAGCTTTTAGGAAGCCATAATTTCCACTGATAAGTGCTAGAAACTGACCAGAGAGCAAGGAGTAAAGAAGACCTCTCCAGGAATTTAGAACAACTGTTTTTAAGGACACTCTGTGAGCTTAAAGAAACTACAGAGAAATGTTTGTTTCTGTTCATATTTTATAGTCATGTTAAGTTGCTATCATTTCAAAATACCATGATATAATCAAGAGATGATTTTGTAGGTTTTATAATAACTACAAAGCAAAAATGTATACTGGCGAAAATAAATATATAAGAAAGAAATCAAAATATACCACTAGAGTAAATCAGTTAATCACAAAAATCTTTTAGAGGGAGAAAAAAAGGACTAAATAATACTAGAAAATGATTGCATAATGAATGTAGTAAAATTTTGCCTTACAAGGTAATTACCTTGTATGTAGACATAGAGTGATTTTTTTAGAAGACCTGAATATGCTAGGCAAGGGGTGCATACCCACAATACCAGTACTTGGGAGGCTGAGAAAGAAGGATCTCAAGTTCAAGGACAGCCTCAGCAAATAGTGAGATTCTCATCAACCTAGTGAGACCCTATTTCAAAATAAATAAAATAGGGCTGCAGGTGTATCTTGGAGGTATAATGCCTCCTGGGTTCAATCCTAAGTACTACAAAAAATAAAAGACCTGAGTATATGTTTCTTATTTTGTAAAAAAAAAAATACTCTAAGGACACACATAGACCAAAAGTTAGGGATGGAATAAAATGTCCCATGTAAATAAAATCCAAAAGAAAGGAGCAGTATCCATGATTGCATCAGAAAAAATAGACTTTAAGTTAAAAGATACAAGGAATATCATTACATAAAATAAAGAGTCCCTTCCACAAAAGTAAATAACAATTCTAAATATATGCACTAATATTGGATCACCCAAATATATAATGCAAGTATTAATAGACTTAAAAGAAGAGATATACTTCAATACATAATTGTTGGAGACTTTAATAATCCTCTTTTTGCAATGAACAAATCATCTTGGCCAAGGCAGGCAATCAGCAAAGAAACACAGCATTAAATCATACCCTATACCAACTAGACCCTAACAGACATTTATACAATATTCTATCCACCAACTAATAAGTAAACATTTTTTCTCATCAGCACATGGAATGTTCTCCAAGACATATGACATCAAATCTTAATAATTATTTTTATTTTATTTTTTATTTTTTATTTTTTAACAATTTTTATTGAACATAAATAGTATACATTTACACTATATTTGGTGCCCTCTCCCCCCCCGCCCCCGTTTTCTCTTCCCCCCTCCCACCAATGGTTGTCCAGGTTAACCATGTCTTATTCATAATTTTACACATGTTCAGGTGTAGACCCTCATTAATCAAGATCGGCCTTTCTCCTCTCCTATCTTTCCATTAAAACTTAGCTAGTATTTCCCCTCTAATATCTGGAGTCCCACTGGTATCCTTTGTGTTTTCTAGTTTGGGCATATTAGAGGAAACATGTGTATCTTCTCCTTCTGTGCTTGGCTGATCTCACTTAACATGATGCTCTCCAGGGCTTTCCATCTTCTTGCAAATGATATAATTTTGTTCTTCTTTATGGCTGAATAGAATTCCATTGTGTGTATTTCCCACAGTTTTGCTATCCATTCATCTGTTGGTGGTGATCTGGGTTGGTTCCATATTTTGGCTATTACAAATTGTGCTGCTATGAACATAGGTATGCATATGTTGCTGTATTTCTCTGAATTCAACCCCTTTGAAAAGATACCCAGGAGTGGTATAGCTGGATCATATGGTGGATCTATTCCCACCTTTCTTAGGAATCTCCACACAGATCTCTATAGTGGCTGAACTAGTTTTCACTCCCACCAACAGTGTAAAATAGTTCCTCTTTCCCCACATCCTCGCCAGCATTTGTTGTTGTTTGATTTCTTTATGCTTGCTACTCTGACTGGGGTTAGATGGAATCTCAGTGTAGTTTTGATTTGCATCTCCCTGATGGCCAGTGATGAAGAACATCTTTTCATGTATCTTTTAGCCCTTTGTATCTCTTCTTTTGTGAAGTGTCTATTTAGTTCATTTGCCCATTTCTTGATTGGGTTGTTTGTTTTGCTAGTGTAGAGTCTTTTGAGCTCTTTGTATACTCTGAATATTAGCCCCCTATCAGAATGGTGGCTGGTAAAGATCCTTTCCCATTCTGTAGGCTTCCTCTTTAGGTTATTGATAGTTTCCTTTGATGAGAAGAAACTTTTTAGTTTGATGTTATCCCACTTGTTTATTCTTGCTTTAATTTCCTGAGCTTTGGAAGTTTTGTTGAGAAAGTTACTGCCTGTGCCAATATGTTGTAGTGTTGAACCTATGTTCTCCTCTACTAACTTCACAGTCTCAGGTCTAATTTCTAAGTCTTTGATCCATCTTGAGTTGAGTTCCTGTGTTAGGTGAGATATAGGGGTTTAGATTCATCTTTTTACAAATGGTTAGCCAGTTCTCCCAGCACCACTTGTTGAAAAGGCTGTCTTTTCTCCAGCATATGTGTTTGGCCCCTTTGTCAAAGATTAATTGACTAAAGATGTGTGGGTTTGTTTCTGTATCCTCTATTCTAATCCACTGGTCAGTATATCTGTTTTTGTGCCAGTACCATGCTGTTTTTACTACTATTGCTGTATAGTATAGTTTGAAGTCTGGGATTGTAATGCCTCCTGCGTGTTTCTTGTTATTGAGAATTGCTTTGCTATTCTAGGTCTTTTCTTTCTCCATATGAAGTTCATGATTGATTTTTCTAGGTCTCTGAAGAATGTCACTGGTATTTTAATGGGAATTGCATTGAACCTATAGATCAGTTTTGGCAGAATGGCCATTTTGATGATATTCTTAATAATTATTTTTAAACTGAAAGCACAGCAAGCATCTTCTCTGACCATAAGGTAATAAAAGAAACCAATAATCCAGGCATGGTGACACATGCCTATAATCCCAGTACTTGAGAGGCTGAGAACAGGAGGATCACAGGTTCAAGGACTGCATCAATAAGTAGTGAGATTCTAATTAACCTACCGAGATCCTGTTTCAAAATAAAAATAAAATAGGGCTTGGGGTATAGCTCAGAGGTAGAATACCCCTGGTTCAATCCCCAGTGCCACAAGAAAAAAGAAATCAATAATAAAAGAACTAGAATTATGCAAACATATGGAAAACAAACTTATTTATGAACAACTATGGTCAACAAAGACATTTTTAAATGTTCTGGAACAAATGAGAATGGAGATACAGTATGCCAAAATCTACAGGATACAGCAAAAGCAGTCATGAAAAAGAAGTTTATAACAATCTGTACCCACACCAAAAAGAGTAAACATATCTCAAATAAAAAGGGCTAGAATGTAGCTCAGAAGAATTCCCCTAGGTTCAATCCCCAGTACCAAAAAAAACCCAAAGATCTCAAACAACCTATCACTGCATCTCAAACAAATAAAAATATAAAAATTAACCAATTTCCAAATTATTAGAAGAAAAGAAAAGAGTAAAGATCAGAGCAGAAATAAAAGAGAGGCTAAACGAGTTTACAAAAGATCAGTGAAACTAAATTATTTGAAAAGATAGACAAGGTAGACTAAAAGAAGAGAAAACAGTTGATTAAAATCAAGAGATGGGAAGGGACTAACTGCAACTGATACCACAGAAATGACTAAAAATCACTAGAGAGTATTAGGAACAGCTTTATGGCAACAAATTTGATAAATGAACAAATTCCTAGACAAATGCACCTTACCACAACCAAGTCATAAAGAAATTAAAAACCTGAACAGATGGATAACAAGAAAAGAGATTGAATTAGTGATTTAAAAAGCCCTCTCCATCAAAGAAAACCCCTAGGATCAGATGGTTTCACTGCTGAACTCTACCAAACATTTAAAAAAATTCTAACACAAAGTCATCCAAAAAGTAAAAAAAGAAAGGGATTTTCCCAAACACATTTTATGAAGCCAGCATTGCCTAATACCCAAACCCTAAAGGAATGCAGAAAAAAAATAAAGAAAACTGCATATCAATATACTTGGTACAAACAGACACAAACATCCTCAACAAAATACTACCAAACTGAATTTTTCAGTGCATTAA
The DNA here is from genome assembly GCF_963383645.1 of Muscardinus avellanarius. NCBI lineage: Eukaryota > Metazoa > Chordata > Mammalia > Rodentia > Gliridae > Muscardinus > Muscardinus avellanarius. The sequence continues at coordinate 84,908,350 of NC_137797.1, forward strand.
ATAAATGATCTGCCATATCCAAGGGGAAATTATCCTATGGATGTAGGAAGATTTTAACATACATTAATAAATGTTACATATCACATCAACAGAATGGAAGACAAAAGCAATGTAATCATCTCAATAGATGCAATAGATGCATAAAAGGCCCTTGATAAAATTCAGTGTTCATTTATAATAAACTACAAGCTAACATTGTCCTGAATGGAGGAAAGCTGAAAGCTGTCTTTCTAAGACCTGGACCAAGACAAGGATATCCACTTTCACCACATTACTCAAAATAAATCTAGAAGTCCTAGCCAAAGAAATCAGGCAAGAGGAAAAAAGAAATGGCATTCAAACTAAAGAATTCATAGATCAACAAATAAGCAACATAACTGAGGGGGATGGTAGGTAGCAAGAGGGAAATTCCCCAATATACATGAAGCACGCTCACAAACATATCAAGCACTAAGCCAAACATAAGAAAGAGGGAAGGGGCGGGAATGGGGTGGGAACTGGTGAAGAGCTAAACAAGTGATGTGTGCATGTATGTCTCAACCATCTTTTACATTAAGATGTATGATTACAATGCACTGATAAAAATTGTAAAATAAATAAATAAGTAATAAAAGTTAAATTGTTACTGTTTGTGGATGAGATAATCTTACAGTTAGAAAACCTCCCAACCACCACCAAAAAAAAATACTAGAACTAATAAATGAATTCAGTAAAGTTGCAGGAGACAAAAACATACAATATTCAGCAGCATATGCTAGTGGCAAATTATCTGAAACAAAAGTCAAAAAATCAATCCCATTTACAATGGCTACCAAAAATTAAACACTTAGGGATAAATTTAATCAAGGGTATAAAAGATCTCTATAATGCAAACTGTAAAATATTGATTAAATTAAAGAGAACACAAAAATATAAAAAGAAATCCTATGTCCATGGAATGGAAGAGTCAATGTTGTTAAAATATCCATACTACCCAAAGAGATTTACAGATTCAATGCAATCTCTATTAAAATACCAGTGACATCCTTCACAAAACTACAAAAAATAATTTTACATTTATATGGAACTACAAGAAACTCTGAATAGCCAAAGCAACCTCTATCAAAAAGAACAAAGCAGAAGGCATTATACTACCTGACTTCAAAGCTGCAATCATCAAAACAGCATGGTATTGGCCTAAAACCAAACATAGACCAGTGGAACAGAAGAGAGAAGTTAGAATTAAATCCAAACATATAGCCGGCGTGGTGGCGCACGCTTGTAATCCCCGCGCTTGGGAGGCAGAGACAGGAGGATCGCGCAGGTTCGAAGCCAGCCGTGCTGGCGTAAGAGACCCTGTTTCAAAAATATAAAATAGGTCTGGGAGTGTAGCCCAGTGGAAGAAGGGCTTCCAGGAACCCCAGTACCACCAAAAAAAAAAAAAATCCAAACATATACAATCAATGAGATTTTTAGAAAGAGGCTAAAAAATATATTAAAGAAAGAATAGTCTTTTCAACAAATAACGTTCAGGAAATTGAATAAACACATACAAAAGAATAAAATTAGTCTCCTATCATCAATTATAAAAATCAACTCAAAGTTTATTAAGTAATTAAATATATGTTGTGAAACTAAAGAAGAAAACATAGGGAAAACACTTCTTGACACTAGAATGGGCAAGGATTTTTTTGGACAAACCTCCAAAGCACAGGAATTAAAAGCAAACATACACAAATGGGATTACACCAAACTAAAAATATTTACAGCAAAGGAAACTATTGACAGAGTGCAGAGACAATCCACAGAATCAGAGAAAATATTTGCAAACTACATCTGACTTAAGTAACTCCAAAAACTCAATTGTAAAGCAAACAAATAATTTTAAAGTTGATGACAGATCTAAACAGACATTTCTCAAAGAAAATATACAAATGTCCAACAGGAGCATAAGAAAATGCTTAATATCACTAATTATCAGATGCCAAGACATCCTGCTGCCTCGGCATCTATGTGTTGAAGAACCCCCACTCCACATAGTTAATCGGCAAGGACGCCCCGAGAAGGAGGTATCGTCTCTGGCTAAAGTACCCCCACTCTTAGATACCCTTCACTATTATTTCTTTTAACTTTCTACACGAATTGCTCCAGTGATGTGAAATTAGGACTATAAAAAGAAACTGAGTCCGTGGAGATAAACTTTCTAATAATTTGTTTAAGCGTCCTTGGCTCTGCTCAACAATAATGAGAAACTGGCCAGAATTCGGGTACTGTGATAAGCACCCCAGCTGCAGCAACCACAAATGGCCTCCGACCTTCACCGTTAACTTCGATAAAGTAGCTCAGTTTAAGGTAACTTTGTTTACCCTTGAAATCCTGCCCAGAGACAGAGAAAAACTTTGTGTGTGACCTTAAAGAAACAACTTAGCTGCCCAAATATAATAGACCCAAAGAAAAAGACTGTTAACTTTTATCTCAGTGTGAGCACTCCAGGAGACAGAAAAAATGGCCGCATAGTTAGAAATGAATATGACAAAATAAAGGACAGACATTCTAAATATATATATGTATGAAGAAAAGGAAATACCGTAAGAGTAAGAAAAGCATTTTTGCATGAAAAAGAGCTTATCATAAGAAAGTCCCAACTGGAAAAGAAAGAAATTAGAAGGTTAAAAGCAGGTTGCAAAGAGTTTGTGACAGGGAAGTGAATTATTAAAGATAAGTGGATTCTTTTAATAGGCTTGTTGAATGTTCAGCAGTTAAGGAAATGCATCTGACAATTGAAACTGGGAAACTTGTGGTGTTGTTTGTGGTATTTTGTCTGCCAAACTGTGTTGTGAGTATGCTTAAGCTTTCAGATTCAGAAGATAAGATGCCAATACCTGAATTACCAAATCTCCCCACACTTGTTATATGAACTGAGCCCAAAAGATGGAAAGTTCCAGGAAGGGTTAAAAGAAGATTCCCCCAAGAAGTTTCCAAGCCTTGGCTATTCCTGTCTACTCTGGGAGGCTACCACCTGCAACTGCTTATCTGCAAGACCTTGGAGAGAAACAGAAGTTAATTCTTCAAAGGCCAACAGCCAGCTGAAGGACCCCCGCCCCCCTTTCTCTTAACTTTACTGGTGAAGTGTATAAATTTCTTGGGTTTTTCATAATAAAGTGTCATTGGCTCAAGAAGCCTTTGTCCACCTCAGGTCCTTTTTTCCAAAGCGTCGTGACTAAAAACTTAAAGAATTCATAGAGGGGAAAGGACCGCTGCAGATAAGGATCTGCAGGACTTCGCCTGCCTTTTGTCCCATCTTTCTGAGGCCCCCGACCGCTAGTGGACTTGCCCCCCACAGAACTGAGCTAGTCGGTAACAATCAGAGAAATACAAAAATCTTCAGTATGACTGGCTACAATAAAAAGACTAAAGATAACAAGTGTTCACAAGGATGTGGAGAAAAGGGAACTCTTGTACACTGTTGGTAGAAATGTAAATTAGTTCAGCTGTTATGAAAAACAGTAAGAACATTTCTAAATAAAATTAAAATAGAACTACCATATGATCCAGCAAACCCACTCCTGGGTATATATACAAAGGAAATGAAAATAGGATGCAGAATACTATTCAGCCATAAAGATGAATGGAATTGTTTCATTGGCAGCAACATGGATGTAACCAAAGATCATTATATCAAATGAAATAATCTAGGTATAGAAAGACAAGTACCACATGATCATACTTTTATATAAAATCTAAAAACTGTTGACCTCATAGAATTGAGAGTAAAATGGTGGTTACCAGAGGTCGGGAGACTATCAGAAAGGAAGGAATGGAAAAAAGTCAGGCTTTGGGCACTAAGTTACAGTTGTATAGGAACAAGTTCTGGTGTGCTATTTATTGCACAGTAGAGTGACTATAGATAACAAAAATGTACTGTAAATTTTAAAAAGCTAAAAGAAATTATTTTTGAAATATTGAAAGATTTAACCATAAAGAAATTGTTTGACAGGCTAGATGTGTTTAATCTGAATAAAACATTACACATTATATTGAAGCATCACATTTTCCTCATTAATATGCACAATTTTATATTTTAATGTATCAGTTAAATTAATTCAAAATTTTTTATTCCAGAATTTATCCAAAATGCCACATCCCAGCCTTTTTTTTTTTACTTTTTTTTTTGAAATAAGGAGGGTCTCCCTAAATTTCTGAGGTTCTTGCTAAGTTGCTGAGGCTGGCTTCTAACCTACAATCCTCCTATCTCAGCCTCCCAAGTACTGACATTGTAGGCATGTGCCACTACTTCCAGGAGAAATGTTTAAAACACCTCTTTAAATTTTTCAGAATACAATGCATTACTACCTTATTTTGTATTAAAAAAGAACAAAGGATAATGAAACCAACCATTTTTCTCCATACGACAGAGAATTTTAACTATTTTTATATTCATGTGGGAGAAAGAAGAGACTTGATTTTATATTTTTTCTGCCTTTCACACAGAAGTTTCTCAGTCATGCTTGCATTTTTCTGGGAAAGACTCATCTAGTCACCATTCACTATCATTCATTCATTACTACATCTCATGCATAGCACTGCTGTGGTTAGATTGGATTCTATTGCAGTATAATACACCAAATACCATTATTATTTTACTGGATACAAATTATTTGGGGCTAAGGGGCAGAAGACAGCATAATTCAGAGAGCATCAATTGATCTCCCTCTAGGAGTGATCGTTGTGTGAATGTACTGTTAATAAAACACCATCCCTCCCTCTCAGCAGTTCACAGTCCAGGATCCCTATACTCAAGTGGGCATACTCTACACTCTAAGAGTAAGAGCAACAATTAACACTCTACTTTCTGTTTAGAAATATTCTCCTTTACAACTGAGCCCATAAAATGGGAAATGATAGAATCAGTATAGTAAAATTTTAAGGTGTTACCACCAGATGTTATATTCATCAAATCAGCCCAGAAAATCAGTGCCATTTTACGGTCCTCTCACAACTCCTACTAGTTCCTTCCATGTTCTATTACACATCCCCCCCCCCTACTTCTATGGGCACATAGGAGTATCATTTGATGTTAGTATTTCTCACAAAACAAACCTGCCTTAAAAATACATACTACCATCTGGGTGTGGTGGCACACACCTGTAAATCCTAGTATTTGAGAGGCGGAGACAAGAGAATTACAAGTTTGAGGTCAGCTAAAACACCTTAACAAGGCCCTGAGCAACTCAGTGAGATCCTGAGCCACCATGTTTATAAATAATAATAATGAATAATAAAAATTATAATAAATTTAGGGCTGAAGGTGCAGCTCAGAGGTGTGATGCCCGTGGATTCAATCCCCAATACCACAAAGAAATATACACAAAGAATAATATAGATATTATTCCTCAGGCTCAATTTCTACAGGTGATTTGCTAAGTAACATTTACCTAATCCAATAAATTAATCTGCAAGAGATAATGAAGGCATTTATCTCCTTTTAGATACATTCTAAAAGCATTTTACTTGTTATTTGTTCTCTAACCCTTCTCCCCAAAAATTTAATAGTTGAATAGTTGAAATGCATTAAATGAAGGTCATGTGGCTACAGTAATTAAGTGGTGAGATCTCTGAGGGGAGTTTCACAGTCCATTAGAAATATGTTACATAGAAGAGAAGCCAATGCGTATGTGTACAAAAATGTAATGATACTAAGTAGTAACTGGAAAAACATAATGATAAGTTAAGGCTCTGTCTTTTGTTATGCACAAAAGCCATTTCTTGATTAATCCAATACTGTTTTATCCATCCTCAAGAATATAAACTTGATCGTTCCCTCAGAACAACCATCAAGAATATTACCACTCCCTTTGGCTAAAAAATAACACTTGAGCTCTATTTCTGAGGGGAAAAATAAATATTTTATGCCAATATAATTTTCTTTTTTTAGGTTGTTTTGTTTTTTGTTATTATTTTGGGTGGTACTAGGGATTGAACCTAGAGGCATTTTACCTCTGAGCTGCACCCCAAGCCCCATTTTATTTTTTTGTTTTGAAACTGGATCTCACTAGATTGATGAGAGTCTTATTACTTGCTGAGGCTGGTCTCAAACCTGCAATCCTTCTGTCTCAGCCTCTCAGGTACTGAAATTACAGGTGTATGCCATCACACCCAACTGCCAATACAATTTTTAAGACACATCTTAAAAAGAAAACCTAATGAGATAAATCAATTTCAAAAGGCACACTGAAAAAATTTACCTTTTCATCATGGTTATCTTTCATGGCCAGATGTCTCATTGTAAAACATCAAAAGCAATTCCTACTCTTAACTTTTTCTTGTTTTTATATTCAGAAAACAAATATTCATGTAAAATCATAATTTTAAGAAAGTATTTGGCCTGAGAATTAAATTATAGAGAAATTTGTTTTGGAGCCTCTACAATAGCCCTATAAATATTTGATTTTACATGTAAATGGAGGTACTGGTATTTATTTTTGTAAGAATCCTCCTGCTCAAAGAAAGAAAATCAGTAAGGCCAATAACTCTCTTGTTCCGCTGTTTTGACAAAGACCCCAGGCAACTGAAAAGACAGTATCAAAAAAGCATGTTCTTTCCTAAAAAAATTAATAAGTAAGGGAAACAATTTCATAAATTCTAAGAAGGCAGATGTCAGGAAAACAGAAAAAAAGTCTTCTTAATACTATTAGAATCAGAGGCCTGAAAGGAACCTGGGTAGTTTATTTAACTTGCTGCTAATCTCTTATCTAAATCATATCTCAGAGCAGAAGTCCTGCTGTTTATCTCCCAATCAAAGAAAGATTTCACACGTTCCAAATAATTTGCAATAGTTAGACAAACTTCTGAAGGACATTCGGCTTTGTATATTATGAAATTTTTTCTATATTTTTTGTATGTATACAGCCTTAGTGGAGCACAAGAATGAGTGTCCATTGCCACTTCATCTGACCCTTAGGATTCTCATGACTACCATTCTCCACAAATTCTCTCTTCCAAGAGCTAAATAAACAGCCTTGTTTGCCTTTCTCCATAGACACCAAGTTTGTTATTTAATACAATTTCTTAACCATTTGCAGGATGTCTCTGTGAATCCTGTCGGACTTTTTATATCCCCAGTTAGATGGGAGGACCAAGATGTCATCAAGACAATACATATTTTTAAAAAGTTTCTTGCTTCATAGATTGACAATGCAGTAATTATTTTTTTTTTGCGGGTCTGGTAATGGAACCCAGGGTCATTTGACCTCTGAGCCAAACCCCCTGCCCTATTTTATTCTTTATTTTGATACAGGGTCTCACTAAGTTGCAGAGGGCCTCACTAAGTAGCTGAGGCTGTCTTGCGAATTGCTGTCCTCCAGTCTCAGCCTTCTGAATGCTGGGATTACAAGCGTGCACCACCATGCCCGGCCTGCAGTAATTATTTTAAAGGTGCTTTTCTCGTGTGTGTGTGTGTGTGTGTGTGTGTGTGTGTGTGTCTGTTACTAGGGACTGAACTCAAGGCTGCTTTACCATGAAACTACACCACTAACCCTTTTTATTTTTTTATTTTGAAACAAGATCCTGCTAAATTGCTGAGGTTGACTTTGAACCTGTGATCTTCCTGTCTCAGCCTCCCAAGTACTGAGATTACAGGTATGTACCACCATACCTGGCCTAATGATGATTTTCTATTTTAATACTTTTTATAGACTTAGGAAGAAAATTATTTAGACTCTTAATTTTTCTTCAAAACAACAAAAAACAAATAATCATAGTAGATGGTTTGGGCTGATTTATTCATAGTTTGATGTATGTGCTCAAAAAATGCATCATTGAAACCAGGTGTGGTGGTGCATGCCTATAATCCCAGTATTTGGAAGGCAGAGAGGATCACAGATCAAGGCCAGCCTTAGAAACTCAGCAAGGCCCTCCACAATTTAGTGGGACCCTATTTCAAAATAAAAAGAAAATAGAGCTGGAGGTATAGTCAGAGGTAGAATGCCTCTGGGTTCAATATCCAGTACCACAAAAAAAGAAAATTTAAAAATGTGTGATGGTTTCTGCCATATAGAGGAATTAGTGTACAATGAGTCTCTTGTGAAAACAGGAGCACTGGACTAACTGTATGAAATATCTGCTTTCATATACTGGGCATTGGGCAGCATAGGACTAGAATTCTGAGAGAGAAAACGAGTGAGGTCAGCCTTTATGCGCCTGGACGTTAGGCTGGAGCCACTCTCTGCAGGGCTGCACAGGCATTCTACCTCTGAGATACAACCCACCACTGTTTTATTTTGATTTTTAAACAAGATCTCACTAGGTTGAGAAGCATCTCACTACTTGCTGAGGCTGTTCTTGAACCTACAATCCTCCTGTCTCAGCCTTCCAAGTACTGGGATTATAAGTGTGGGCCACCATGCCCAGCCATCTGTGTTATATTAAGTCCCTAGCTTTTTAGTAAAATGTTACAATAGCACTAGAAAATGACTATAGATTTTTAAACTCTGATGTTCACCAATACTGCTTAACTATTTGCTGCTTTCCCTAGGACCCACTAATCCCTCTTTTAAGCACAATTATAACAAACACAATTATCTCCATGTTTGGCCAATAGAAATTGTGAACCATCAAAATAGAAATGTCATGCCAAACTACAGAACCAGCCAACATGTCTATCAATATATGAATGGATTACAAAGCTATAAGGTATGACCATAGTGGAATTTTATTCAGCCAGAAAGAAGGTGTTGTCAAGAGCTGATAGAAAGCTCTCTAATTTATTTTTAGAATTCTTAAAGGAATTTTTCATAAACTCAATATTTTTGAAGGATCAGCATTTACTTTGGCTCTTTGAATGAAAATTCCTTAAATATGTTTTTATTTGCAGGGAAATGAATGGAACTGGAGATCATTATGCTAAGTGAAATTAATCAGTCACAAAATGTAAAAAAATGGATATTCTCCCTAATATGCAAAAGCTAGGAAAAAATGGATCATAGGAGAAACTCTAGAAGAAGGAGAAACTTTAGTTGAGCAATTAAGAAGGCCTAACTGAGAGAAATGGGAGGGGCAAAGAGGGAAATTTCCTAATGTACTTGATGTACATTCATAAATATATCAAATTCAATCACTAAGGCAAATATGAGAAGAAGGGAGGGGGGAAGAAATGGGGTGGGAACTGGGGAAGGGCTAAATGAGTGATGTATGAATGTATAACTCTACTATCTTGTACTCCATTAATACGTATGGCTACAATACACCAATAAAAAATAAAAAATTGACATGTCAGTAATGTATACTGTGTCTTGTTTATATAGAAAGTGAAGAATTCTGAACAGAGAACTTACGCAAAGGGCAAGCCTTGGTCCTAGATAAAAATATTTGTCAAGAGAAATATGTCTATGTGTTTCAAGTTAAAAATATTATATATATGTATTTGTATTATATATGTATTATAAATATTATATATAATGCATAATATATAATATAGATAAATATATATATAAATATATATATATTTTAGTGTGTGTGTATATCTGGTACTGTGGACTGAACCCAGGGACATTATACCTCTGAGCTCTACCCCCAGTGCTATTTTAATTCTTATTTTGAAACAGAGTCTCAATAAGTTCTTGAGGATCTTGCTAAGTTGCTGAGCTGGGCTTGAACCTGTGATCCTCCTGTCTCAGCCTCCCAAGTACTGGGATTCATCATGTATCACCATACCTAGCTGGAACATAACATTTTATAAGCTTCATTTCACTAATTTTCCAACTAACAATCAACCTTTTTTCCCAATCATACTGGACAAAAATAGCATCCACTGTGTTACTAGGAACTGCAACACTGGCAACACCTACAAGGAAAGTTGACCATCTGAGAGAACGTAGAAAATGTTATGAGAAAAAAATCTCTAAATAATGTGCTCAACATGACAAATATTCTAAAATCCTAGCAAACTGACAAGCAGACCTCCAAAGTGCCTGATTATGTTACTGTATTTCCCTGTGATACAGTAACTGCCTTTTATAAAAACAAACCTGTGTTGCCCAAAATAATAATTTTTGCGTAATAACAGTAAGGCAGGGCTTCCACCTCCATTAAAGAAAGAGAAACTTAAGGAAAACATATTTAAGAAATTTTCATTCAAAGAGCCAAAATAAATGCTGATCCTTCAAAAAATATTAAGTTTTTGAAAAATTCCTTTAAGAATTCTAAAAATAAATTAGAAAGCTTTTTATCAGCTCTTGACAACACCTGCCTCAGTACCAATGAGACGTCTGCCTTTATATTTGCAATTTCAAAGGGTTTAGAACCAGCTTCTGAAATTATCATAATTAGGATGTTATGCTATTATCTTTCATAAACTGTTCCTCCCAAAGTCCCATATTTATTCATGTAATATTTGTGTACTTGAAAAAAAAAACATTTTTCAAACCCATATTTTACACTAAGGGAAAGTATAATATGCCAGGGAAAATTTGTTGGAGGATTTTGCAAACAATAATTATAAGTGTAATACTCTGTGTTAAATCTGTGTAACCTCTGGGTTTTTTTCCTTTGTTCAGAAAGCCCACAAAACTGAAAGGGCCACTCACCCTTTACCCTGCTTCCTAAAAGGAAACATTCTCTGTATTGGCTAAGTTTAAGATTACTCCAATTCCTGTGCCTGTACCTGGGATCACTATATATAGGGGGTCTGTGAGCTAATAGGGGCTGCTGTAGAATTTTGCCTAGCTGGGAGAATGACAGCCCCACGTGGAATTAAAACAAGCTTCTGGCCTTTACTGAGTGATGGTCTCAATTTCTTTGTCCTACGCTTATGGTATAACAATAAGAATGATTTTTTTTTCTTTTTAAATAGAATTCTTTAAAAGCATTTAGCCTCTCACTTACATTGGAACCATTTGTTATTCTGGGTTTTAGTGTCATGTTTCTTCTGTAAAACAATGATTTTGTCGTTTGTTGCTTTTATGCCATTCACTGTTGAATTCAGACTGGGACAGCAGGCTATCAGAGACTATGAAATAAAAGAGTTTTGAAAAATAGGGTTTGCAGCCCTTTTAAAAAAGATGAGATTAAATTACTAATTCTGCCAACTTCTGTTAATTGCTAAGTGTCAAGTTAACCTCTTCAGTGCTAATCCCACTTCTTGACACTTCTCCTGGAATACCAAAGGTGGAAAGTGAAACAAGAGTTGGGCTCCTTTTCAAAGAAAAGCCTAGCTTTAAAAAAAAACCTAGGCTTTTTAAGCTGGCTGTGGCACATGCCTGCAATCCCAGTACTTGAGAGGCTGAGACAGGAGGATCCCAGCTTCAAGACCAACCTCAACAACTAAGCAAGGCTCTCAGTGACTTAGTGAGACCTTGTTTCCAAATGAAAAATATCACCCTTTACCCTGCTTCCAAAAAAGGAAACATTCTATTGGCTAAGTTTAAGATTACTTCAAGGTGAATTTATTGAACTAGAGTATCTCACAAAATCCAAGTGCAAGAGATAAAATATTTTATAAAAATATAAAATAGGTCTGGGAGTGTAGCCTGGAGATAGAAGGGCTTCCAGGAACCCCAGTACCACAAAAAAAAAAAAAAATAGGGCTAAGAGTGTAGCTCAGAGGTAGAATGCTCCTGAGTTCAATCTCTTTAACACACACACACACACACACACACACACACACACACACCTTGGGCAAAAACTATCATGCCACCAAAATGGCAAGAGAGAGAAAGAGAAAGAGGATACCATCTCACCATGATGAATTCAATTTTCTAACACAGACCTTGAGAGGAGAGGAAGGAAGGAAGAGGGGGAAAAAGAGGGACAAAGGAAGAATGGAAGGAAGAAAAGAAAGGAAGAATGGAAGGGAGGGAGGGAATTATGTGTTTCCACTGTTCTCTTACTCTTTCCACAATTGTTTCTGTGTGTGTGCATTTTATTTTATTTTGTCTGTTTGTCCTGTGATGATAAAAATACCAGCTGTGCCTCTCTTGCCTGCTTTGAGTAGTTCATGTGCCTAGGAAAACAGTTCCTTTGGTGTAGTGTGCTACTTGTGCCTTTGGTTTGATCCTCTCTTTCAGCAAACACAGTAAGACTGGGCCCTCTCTCAACAGTGGAGAGAAGCAGCTGGGCAAACACATCCCTTCTTGGGTTTAAGTCAGCCATCCATTGTTTACGAAGCTCTTCTCGCCTGATGGGAACCACCACCCAAGGGAGCAAATTTCCTTTCCTTTCAAGGATGCAGAGTAACATGAGATTTGTGATGGCCATTGGTTTTTCCTTTAAATAATAACATTGTTTTTTTTTTAATAAAAAAGAAAGAAGAGCTATTTGGAACTCAGTACAGTCACCCAGCAAGGGCCCTGTGGCTTTTTCTATTTGTTGCCAACAGTTACATTGTATTTTACAATGGCATTGGTGCACTGCAGTTACTGCTTAACCCAATTTTGTCTTGAATGAAATAGCAGAATTGTGGATTGCTTGCTTAACCTTATTCTTGCACATCTCTACCATGCTTTTATCCACGTTCAAAAGAGCTCCCACAAGTGCATTTCAATTGAAGACACCATCTCTAGAGCTCCTTACAGCCTCCTCTTAAATCGAAGCCTATGCTCAGCTTCCCATTCCCTCCAGCCCTTCCTCTTCTCCAGCTCACAGTGGCAAGCAGGGTTGATAGTAGTTTGCATCTTTTGTTACACCTCTTCCTTTTAAGGCTTATGAGCTGCAACTAACAAACTGTTTCAAAGAAGCATAAACAAACAAGGTGAATTTATTGAACTAGAGTATCTCACAAAATCCAAGTGCAAGAGAGAAACACTAGCCTATAAGAGAGGGGACAGACCCAAACAACCAGTAACCCTGGTCACTACATTTGGTTTGTTTGTTTATGCTTTTGTTTCTGTTTTTTGGAGGATTATATATTTATATATATACACATATATGTATGTGTTTTATGGGTGCATTGTAGTCATACATCTTGATGAGGAACAAGATGGTAGAGGCATACATGCACACATCACTCAATTAGCCATTCCCAATTCTCACCCAATTCCCTCTCCTTCCCTCCTTCTCGTGTTTGGTTTACTGATTGACTAGATATGTTTGTGAATGTACATCATGTACACTAGGGAGTTTCCCTCTCCCAGCTCCCATCCCTCTCAGTTAACTTGCCTTATTTGCTCATTTATAGTTTCTCCTTCTTTTATAGTTTCTACTTCTTTGTTTAGAGTTCCTCCTATGACCCATTTTCTTTTCTTTATTTCTTTTTTATGTTTTTGGTGGTACTGGGGTTCCTGAAACCCTTCTACCTCTAGGCTACACTCCCAGACCTGTTTTTATACTTATTTTTATTTGGAAACAGGGCCTCTTAACCCAGCGTGGTTGGCTTCAAACCTGCGCTATCCTTCTGTCTCCGCCTTCCAAGCAGGGGATTATAAGCGTGCGCCACCACGCCCGGCCTATGACCCATTTTCTATCCAGCTTCTACATATTAGGGAGAGCAGTTTTACTTTTTGTAACTGACTAATCTCACTTAGCATAATGTTCTCCAGTTCCATTAATTTTCCTGTAAATGATGCGATTTTATTCTTGTTTATGGCTGAGTAAAATTCCCAAAAGAAGAAATTCAAATTTCCAATAAATGTATAAAAATGTTCAAACATCATTAGAAATCATAGAGATATAAATCAGAACTACCAAGAGATCTCACCTAACTCCAACTAGAATGGCAATTATTAAAAACACAAACAATGCCAGGCTTGGTGGCGCACACTTGTAATCCCCACGCTTGGGAGGCGGAGATAGGAGGATCACGTAGGTGATCTCTTAAGCGCTGGCTTAAGAGACCCTGTTTCCAAATAAAAAGATATATTAAAAAAAATATAGGTCTGGGAGTGTAGCCCAGAGGTAGAAGGGCTTCCAGGAACCCCAGTACCAAAAATTAAAATAATAAATAAATAAATAAATAAATAAATAAATAAATATAAAAACACAAACAACAACAAATGCTGGTGAGGATGTAGAGAAGTGAGAACTCTAATACACTATTAGTGGGATTGCAAATTAGAGCAACCACCTGTTTTTTGTTTATTTTTATGTGGATCATATTGAAAATGGCCTACATTCACACAATGGTTAGTGTCCTACCCACTTCCCCTTTTCCCCCTTCTCAACAATGAGTGTCCAGGTTGACCATGCTGCATTCACACCTTTACACATATTTAAATATAGCTCCTCCAGTTAATCAACCTCAGCCTTTTTCCTCTCCTACCATTATTTTCTAGCTTTGCTGAGATTTTCTCTCCATTATCTGGAGTCCCTCTGGTATACCTAATAGTCCCTAGTTTGGGCATATTAGAGAAAACATATGTCCCTTCTCTTTCTGTGCTTAGCTGATCTCACTTAACATAATGTTCTCCAGGTCTTTCCATATTCTTGCAAATGACATGATTTTGTTCTTTATTGTTAAGTAGAATTCCATTGTGTGTATTTCCCATAATTTTGCAATCCACTCATCTGTTGATGGAGACCTAGGTTGGTTCCATATTTTGACTATTATGAATTGTGCTGCTATAAATATGGGTATGCATATGTTACTGTAGTTCTCTGATTTCAACCCCTTTGGAAAGGTACCCAGTAGTGGTCTAGCTGGATTATATGATGGATCCACTCCCAATTTTCTAAAGAATCTCCACATTGATCTCCATAGCAGCTGAACTAGTTTGCACTTCCACCAACAGTGTAGAAGAGTTCCTTGTCAGTATTTGTTGTTATTTGATTTCTTTATGGTTGCCACTCTGTTTGGGGTTAGATGGAATCTCAGTGTAGTTTCAATAAGCATCTCCCTGATGGCTAATGATGTTGAACATCTTTTCATGTATCTATTGGCCATTTGTATCTCTTCTTTAGTAAAGTATCTATTCAATTCAGTTGCCCATTCTCTATTGAATTATTTGTTCTGCTAGTGCAGTGTCTTTTGAGCTCTTTGTATATTCTGGATATTAGTCCTCTATCAGAGTGATGGCTGGTAAAGATCTTCTCCCATTCTCTAGGTTTTCTCTTTAGGTTCTGGATGATTACCTTTGATGAGCAGAAACTTTTTAGTTTGACGCAATCCCACTTGTTAATTCTTGTTTTAAATTTCCTGCACTTTGGAGGTCTTGTTGAGAAAGTTACTGCCTGTGCCTATATGTTTTAGTGTTGAGCCTATGTCCTACTCTCATAACTTCATAGGCTCTGATCTAATTTGCAAATCTTTGATCCATCTTGAGTTGGTTCCTGTGCACTTTGAGAAGTAAGGATTTAGTTCCATTTTTCTACAAATGGATAGCCAGTTCTCCCAGCACCATTTGTTGAAAAGGCTGTCTTTTCTTCAGCATTGAGTTTGGCCCCTTTGTCAAAAATCAATTGACTATAAGTGTATGGGTTTGTTTCTGTAACTTCTATTCTGTTCCATTGGTCTGTATGCCTGTTGCTGTGCCAATACCATGCTGTTTTGACTACTATTGCTCTGTAGTATAATTTAAAGTCAGGGATTGTGATGTTTCCTGCATGATTCTTATTGCTGAAAATTGTTTTGGTTATTCTAGGTCTTTTCTTTCTCCATATAAAATTCATGACTGATTTTTCTAGGTCTATGAAGAACGTCATTGCTATTTTAATGGGAATTACATTGAATCTATAGATCACTTTTGGCAGAATGGCCATTTTGATGATATTTATTCTGCCTATCCATGAGCAAGAGAGATCTTTCCATCTTCCAAGGTCTTCTTCAATTTCTTTCTTTAATGTTTTATAGTTTTCATTGTAGAGGTCTTTTACATCTTTGTTTAGGTTTATTCTTAGGTATTTTATTGGTTTTGAAGTTATTGTGAATGGAATTGTTTTCTTTATTTCTTTCATTGTGGATTCATTGGTAATATAAAGAAAAGCAACTGATTTCTTTAGATTGATTTTATATCCTGTAACTTTTCTGAATTGGTTCATCAGCTCCAGTAGTCTTTTGGTTGAGTTTTTGGGGTCTTCTAGATTAAAAATCATGTAATTTGCAAACAAGGATAGTTTTCCTATTTCCCTTCTCTTGTCTTAGTGATGTGGCAAGAGTCTCGAGGACCATATTGAAAAGCAGTGGTGATAGTAAGCATCCTTGTCTTGTTCCTAAATTTAGAGGAAATTCTTGCAGTTTTTCCTCATTCAATATGATGTTGGCTTTGGGTTTATTGCAATTTCCGTAATGATGTTCAAATAGTTTCCTTAATTTTTTGCAGTGTTTTTAACATAAATGGGTGTTGGATATTGTCAATTTTTTCACCATCTGTTGATATAATCATGTGGAATTTGTTCTCAGTTCTATTTATGTAGTGAATAACATGTATTGATTTGCATATGTTGAACCAGCCTTGCTTTTCTGGGATGAAACTAATTTGGTGGTGGTGTACAATTCTCTTGATATGGTTTTGAATGCATATAGAATTGTTTTTTATTCCCTATTTCATTTATTTCTACTCTGATGTTAATTATTTCCTGCCTTCTGCTGGCTTTGGGATTAGACTGTTGTAGTCTTTCTAGGACCTTGAGATGTGTCATTAGGTTGTTTACTTGGTGATTCTCTGTTCTTCTTATGTGGGCACTCAATGCTATAAACTATCCTCTTAACACCACCTTCAAAGTGTCCCATAGATTTTAGTATGTTTAGATTGTAGAATGTGTCTCTTTTTTCATTTAATTCCAGGAATTTTTTTATTTCTCCCCTTATTTTTTATCTTTCCCATTCATCATTCAATAGTGTATCATTCAATCTCCATGTATTTAAATAGTTTCTTTTGGTCTTACTGTTGTTGATTTCTACATTTATTTCATTGTGGTCTGAAAAGACGCAGGGAATTATATTACATCTTTTGAATTTGCTGTTGTTTATTTTGTAACCCAGGATGTGATCCATTTTGGAGAAGGTTCCATGGGCTGCTGAGAAGAATGTGTATTCTGATGTTTCTGGTTGAAATATTCCATATATGCCTATTTGCTCCATTTGTTTCATAGTTTTCTTTAGTTCTGAAGAATCCTTACTCATCTTTTGCCTTGATCGATTTTGTAGTGTGAGTGATGTGTTGAAATCTTTCAGTATTATTGTATTTGCATCTATTTGAGATCTGGTGTTCTGAAGGGGTTGTTTTAAAATTTCTTTCCTTTCTATCCTTTTTCCACCAAAAACTTTTCACACCCACACACTTTCCACATCTGTCTCTTATTCCTACATAAAAGCTGGCCCAAAATCAATGCCATTTACAATGTTGTTTTTATACCAACAATCTAGAAACTCATTTAAAATACTTAAGTGTTACTTTAAACTTATGAAGTTGAGAACATTTTAAATCATTATTCTCATTTTTTACATTTATTTAACTTAGTAACTGAGTTATAGATTGCCGCAGGAAATTAAGACATCAAATAAGCTTCACTGGTGTCTTAAAACAGTTTTTCCTGCCAAAGAAAAAACTTTAAAGGCAATGCATATTGTCTTTAATTACATCTCACAGAGGTCTAAGTTTTATGGTGGCCTAGACAGCTTTATTGTTTTTAGAGGTTTAAATTTTAGCTAGGACTAGTTACAATAAAAAAATAATAATTCTTAAGCATCACCTTGTCTTAGTACAGCCAGTAAAAAAGAAAAAGAACAGCTTAAGTCTTTGGCATAATTAAGAATTGGAAAAGTGGAGGTCACCCCAGGAGCAGGATAAATCTTGAGTAAAGAAACATTTTAGGGGCTGGCTTGATATGCTCCTGACTCTAGCTATACATTTAGAATTTGGGCCAGGAGAAAAGGGTAACACCGTGAACCTGGCCCCAGTATCTACAAGGAGGAACTGAACAATCTGAGATCCCCTGTAAGGACTGCCCAAGGCTCTTTAGTCTCAACCCAGCTGGTGGGAGCCTTGAGGAATGGTCCTATAACCCATCATTGGGAATCTGGCTCTGAGAACCCCATATCTCTCCAGACCTGAAGGCACTCCAAATTTCAATGGTCCCCCTTGCACCATGGACAGGGCCTCAGAGGGCATTCCTGGCCTCCTTGTTGAGGGCATTCTACACTTGAAATACCCGGGCTTTCCACACCTGAAGCAGACATGAGCCTGGGTTTTCATGGGATTGACATGCACCTGTACTGGGGTTTTTGTGGTATTGGCATTTAGACACATGGCCACCAGGATTTCCCCATGGTGTTTTTCCTTCCTTTTCTCCCTTTCCAAGTCTCTATTATAGTAGACAGAGTTAGCAGCCTGCACTAATTGTTCCAGCATGTATTCTATTCAGAGTGGCTGATGGACCCGTTTGGCTAATTGATCTTTAGATTGTTTTAGCCAAGGCTGCCAAAATAGTCTCAATTCTGCAATCTTTAAATAAACCTGGGTGGTCCTAGGAGTAAAAGAACAGCTGAAGATAAGCTATCTCTGTCCATTTGCCCTCCTTGAATTGCTGGATGGTGTTGGAATTTAAGCTTTCCTGAGGTGGCCAGGTCGCTCCATCCCCCAGTGAGTATTATGGCCATACTTGAGTGCAGAAAAAAAAAAAAGAGCTTTCTTTCTTAGAATTTGGGGTCAATTTTTCCCCCAATTTTGGAGAATGCATGTGAGTGGAGATCCTGCTTCCACTTTGAATTTCTGGGATCCCATCCAAGAGAGAGAGGTTGGGGTTTTACTGGTTTGTCTGGTCAAGGTTACTCCCCTTCCCACCACATCCCAGCCTGAAACCAACAAAGTAAAGTGACGGTCAGCCAGGGGTAAGACCAGCTAAGCACCTTGTGTGAGTTTTTGTGATGGCGGCTCCTCACAGCTCACCAGGGTGGGCATATTAAGAGCATGAGCTTGAGCTGCCCCAGACCCTACCTCTGTTTATTCCACCCTCTCCTCTCTTTCTCTGGATGAGGTAAAACTCAGAAATCATTAGTGCTACCAGCTAATAAAACACTGTATTTTTTTTTCAGAATATTTTCATCAGTGACCCACAGACTTTGGCAAAAAGAGCTAGAATCTCAATGGTGGGAGGTCTCTGTTTTAATATTCTGCCTCAGACAGGTGCATTAACTAGGTGGGGATAGAAGCCTAAAACTGCTAATAAATCAAAGATAGCTACAAACAGATTTTTTTTCTAAATTTTGTACAGGAGGCTATTAACAGCATATGCTATGTTGGGTGACAGAATAAAGAGGCCCAGGACATAGAGGACATTGGATTCTGTAGGAGTGATATGGGCAGAGCTGATTGGAGGCTAATCTGGTGGCAATAGGACTCAGAATCCCAGGCCGCTAGAGCTGTAGAGTGGTTTCTGCTCAGAAGCAGAAGTTAGACTCAGCGTTTCAGGCTTCTCAACCTAAAGCTCAGAATCCAGCGTTCAGGCCACTGGGAGTTCAGGGCCACTGGGGCACATGAACTGCCAGGGTTTTCAGACCAAAGGGGGGCACACAAGCCACCCTGTGAGTAATTGAGGGCTGGGCCTGTCTACTAAATACAGCTTGCAGGGTGCAGCCTCTGGAAGCTAGCAGGCTTGCCTGGCTTACCTTGCAGGCTGATTTCCCTGTAGCCTGTTCTCTGGCTACTGTTTTAGCAAGGGGTGATAGCTGATGTCTCCTCTGTTTGGGGGTTTTCTGGAGGTGAGCTATGAGCATTTTTTAGATTTAACTTTTTACAGGGTGTGTGTGTGTGTGTGTGTGTGTGTGTGTGTGTGTGTGTGGTACTGGGGTTCCTGGAAGCCCTTCTACCTCCGGGCTACACTCCCAAACCTATTTTTTATATTTTTTTATTTGGAAACAGGGTCTCTTAAGCCAGCACGGCTGGCTTCGAACCTGCGCAATCCTCCTGCCTCCGCCTCCCAAGTGCGGGGATTACAAACATGCGCCACCACGCCTGGCTACAGGGCTTTTTAAAAGAGTGTCCCATTTTTGATGGGGTCAGAATGGATGGGCACTTGCTTGGACCTTACAAGACAATAGTGTTTTTTTTTTCTTGAAGCCTCATTAAGGACCAAGCACTGGTCCTGCTCCCCTTACATAGGCAATAGGCAGTGAGGATCTTACCCTTAAAGGGTACGAATCCCAGATCGTGTATTGGCCACCACTGGGCCCGGAGGAGGTTTCAAGTCCCTTTATGGCTGTCCTAGACTATTTAAAGAGGTTTCTTCCGGGAGGGGATTAGACCCTGGGCTACTTCCTTGGCCCGGGGAGCAAGATGCCAGATGATCATGGTCATTCTGGGTGAACTCCTTCTTGCTCCAGGAAGCGATACATACATACCTTTTGAGGTGCAGTTTTACTGGGACCACTGGCAAGATGCTCTGGAAGTCACTTTCAGAGATGCAGTGATGCAAAGGCTGCTATTGTTATTTTAAAGCTCAACATATCTACAGCTGGAGCTGAAGCTGCTGCCCAATGAATCACCAGTGGTGATAATAATTATTTCCATGGAAATTTATTAATTGAGCCACATGTCCCTTCATGGTCACCACTAATGTTACAGTTTAAATGGTGGGAGTTTTTGTTCTTTCTTATTCAACTAAAGTTTGTTGAATAGAAAAATTAAAACTAATAGACAGCTCAGTACAGCTTTAACAAGTCTCTATTACAAAATCAGTAGGAAATAGAGAAAAGAAAGAAAAAGCACCATGCTGGTATGCATGCTGGAGAGACCTAAAACAGAACTATGGCCCTTTTTCAGAACCCTAACCTTTAAATAGATTTTATGTTAGTATATTCTTATCAGCATTACCAAGGCAGTGGACTAGTAACTTATTTCTCAAGCAGGTGGTGCCTCTTTATCTCCAGACAGTATACTGACTAAGAGCAGGGATCAGGAATCTACCTGGCCCTTGCCTCTATTGTATTGGGCATTATTGGTTGCTCTTCAACTAGGGTGTGTTGGAACCACACACTAAGATTACCTTTCCTATACTCAGGCCAGGTCAGAGAGGAGAGGAGGTAAACAGAGGCACTGGTTGCCTCTATATAGTTTTAGGGCTAAAGGTTTCTGAGGCTTTTACTATAGGATAATCATTAAAACAAAGGGCAAAAACAGAGGGGAACTGTGTACTGTAACAGCTGCTGCCCCCTCCCTGCCTGAGTGCCTGCACAGCACTCAGGCCCTGACTACATTTTACATTTTGGAAATGAATACCAAAGCAATTTTCCAATACCAGCACTCAGTGTAGTCTTGGAGCGACCCCCTGTGACCCTGTGCAGGCAGCGCACCTTGAACACTATGTTTTTCCTGTGTTTCTGGAGGTTCTAACTGAACGACCTCTAGGATGGGCTGCCAGGTCTTAGCCTGCCGGATTCCTGCTGCTGCTCCGGGTGGCTTTCTGCCTCTGCCGAGTACCAAATAGAATAATGCAAGCAGTGACTGCTGTCCTGAGGGCTGGGTTTCTGGAGGGCACAGTGCGCCACTGTGGGTGCCGCCTCTGGTAAACGCACGGGCTTTTGGATCTTTTTCTGCATCCCTGAACCATGTTGCTGGTGGCTTAAGATGTTAAAGCTCTACCGCCAATTTCTGCACTCCAAGTTGTTGGATTATTTGTTGGGATTTCTCAGGACTGCAGCGCTGGAGCCGGCACCAGCAATCAGTTTGGCCAGCAGCTGAGATGGTGCCAGCCACCAACCAGGTCAGTTGCACGCCCAGGCTTTTTTGTTGGGTTTTGTGTTAAGAGTACTGGATTTCCTTTCACTGTGGTTCCTTCCCATTTGCTTTGGTTCATGAGTATCTTCTTCTGCTTTGTTTATTTTGTTTGTCAAGATGCTGCCTTCTTGGTAGCTGAATTTTGTTTGTTCCAGCTACTGAGATGTGCTGCATCCTGCAGTTGCCATTTTGAATCCTTGTACCTAGCACAACCACTTTGGAAAACAGTATGGAGGATCCTCAGAAGAATGGGAATGAACTTATCATATGATCCAATGATACCACTTCTGAGTATCTGTCCAAAGGAATGGAAACCAAATTACCAAACTAATGCATGTATATCTATGTTCATAGTTGCACAATTCACAATTGCCAAACTATGGAGCCAGCCAAGATGTCTATCAACAGATGAATGGATTACAAAACTATGGAATATGTACCACATTCCATTTTGTCTTGAATTATCCACACATCAATTCCTTCCTTCATCTCTTTCTTTCTTTCTCTCTTTTGTTTTCTTTCTTTCTTTCTTTCTTTCTTTCTTTCTTTCTTCCCTTCCTTATTTCTTTCTTTCTTTTTGGTGCTACAGATTGAACCCTCTGAGCTATATCCCCAGGCTTTTGTTTTATTTTCAGTTTGTTTTTTTAAGAAGTGCCTTGCTATGTTTCTAGGAGTTTTACTAATTTACTGAGGCTGGCCTCAGACTTGAGATCCTCCTGTATTAGCCCCCTATGTACTAGGATTACAAGCATGTGCCACCATACCCAGCAATTCCTTTCCTTTCCCCACCTCTTTTCACCTAATTTCACCCTAATTTCATGGAATCAAGCTACACATGGTCTTTAGCTGCCTTGTCTCAGGCCATAAGATCCACTAATACCTTTCAACTAAATTCTAAATCTGAGAAGTGCCTGTTGGGCCCATCCTCATTCAATTAGGATCCCAGTCATTTCTCTGTGACTAAGGATTCAAAGTCATGTAGTTCAAACATGGCCATTAGGGTCCTAACTTGAGGGAATGGGGCAAAGGTTGTCTGAAAAGTCTGATATGTGCTGGGAAGATTGCCCAAAATGTTTCTTAGGCCTATTGAGGGTGGGGAGCACTGAGGATCAAGCTTAGGGGCGTTCTACCTGTGAGCTACACATCCAGCCTTCTTTTATTTTTTATTTTAAAACAAGGTCTTGCTGTGGTGAGGGACTTTGCTGAGGCTGGCTTCTGACCTGTGGTTCTGCTGTTTCAGCCTCCTGAAGTACTAGGATTACAGGGGTATGCCACCATGCCCAGCTTTTAATTAGCCCTACTTTAAATGCAAATATTAAAGCACATTTTATCTCATGGTCTTGTCTGAAAAGACTTGAATTTTAGTCTCTACTCTGATACTAACAAGACATTTTAACCAAGACAAGTCAAAACCACTTCATATTTCATAATTTACAAGTTTCTTTCAGCATAAAAGTATAGTAATGCTATGCTCATCTGAGATTGGTTCTTTAAATAATCAGTGTTCACCAGATGCTTACCCTAATTAGGAAAAACTAGGAGGAAAGGGGTAACAGGAGGAGGTTGAGTTGTAGAAAGGGCCCTATAGCAAAGCAGTTGAGGTGAACAATCAGAGGGGATGGGATGGGGGAGGATGGAACCTCTTTAAAACTCAGGAGGTACGTAAACAAATGTATCAAAGATAACCACCAATCAAGCATGGGATCGAGGGAGGGGGAGGGAATGGGATGGGGATTGGATGAGGGCTAATTGGATGATGTGTGCTTGTATATCCTCTCAAGTCTTATATGTGATGTATGATTACAATGCACCAATAAAAATATAAAAAATAAAATAAAATAAAAATAAAAAATAGAAAATAAAATAGTCAGTGTTCCTGCATGAATAATATTATATAGCTTAATGTCAGTGTTCCTGCATGAATAATATTATATAGCTTAATGATATTAGCTTATTTCCCTCGAAGTTACTCTGACCCAGGCACTATTTCAAAACCTTCACAAAAACCAGGTGTGGTGGCACATGCCTGTAATCCCAGAACTTGAGAGGCTGAGATAGGATTGTAGGTTCAAGGGCAGCTTTGGCAATGTAGTGAGGCTTTCAACAACCTTGTGAAACTGGAGTATAGCTCAGAGGTGGAACACCTCTGGACTCAATTCCCAATACCACAAAAATAAGTAAATAAATAAATAAATAAATACTTCACAGATATTACTGACCACACAATTATGACATTAAACAGTAGGAGTAAGGTGGGTACCACCCCCAACAGATTGTCCTCATTCAAACACCAACTCAAGCTCAGGGGTTCCAGGCCACCTGTCCTTTTGACCAACTAGACACAATCCACTCAGTTTTGATAATTCTCAAAAACAACTAGAGGAACAGAAGAAATCACTGTACTTGTCACTACAGTTTTATTATAAAGGAAAATAATCAAGACCAACCAAGGAAAAAATACAAAGGACAAGGCCTGGAGGGCATTGTGCCACCCACCTGGCACCTTAGTGCTTGAAAATGATCAACCAGGTTTCAAATACCTGGAGTTTTGCTTGGGGTTTCATAACAGAAGCGTGATTGATTGGATCATTGGCCACATGAATGAGAGAAATCTTCACAGGTTAGGAGAGCAGGCCAGTGTCACACAACTTGAAGCCCCAACCCTCCAATCACATCATTGGCCTTTGGCATGAACAGGCCCCATCCTTGAACTGCACAGAGACCTGTCACCTGTCACCTTGTTAGACAAACTCAAGTGCAGTCCAGGGGCCCTCTGTGAATAACAAGGGCACTTCTATCACTTGGGAAATTCCCATGGATAAGCCAGCTGTGTGTGTGTGTGTGTGTGTGTGTGTGTGTGTGTGTGTGTGTGTGTGTTCATGGTACTGAATATTGAATCCAGGGGTGTTGTACCTTCAAGCTACACCCCAAGCCCTTTTTATTTATTTTGAAACAGTCTCACTAGGTTCCTGAGAGTTTTGCTAAGCTGCCAAACCTGGTCTGAAACCTGTGATCCTCTTGTCTCAGCCTCACCATGTAGGGAAAAAGATTAAGGCACATGCCACTGCACCCAGCTCTAAATTCTTAATTAGATCCATGTACAATTATCCAAACTCAAGTTTATACTGGAATCAACTTCACTGTGAAATCTCATCAAATCTCATCCATTTCACTGTGATCACAAGACACTCTGCAGGACAGTGAATGAGAAGACTACATCCGCTTTGCATTCAGACTCATCATTCAGTTGAGAAACATAAGGGCCTCCTCCTACTGGTGGAGGTTAGGAGCAATTAGCTTTCAATTCTGTATATAGTGGGTTGGGGGAAGGGTACTGGGGACCGAACCCAGGGCTTTCTAAATCTGAGCTACATCCCCAGACCTATTTTATTTGTTATTTTGAAAGAGTGTCTTGCTGAGTTGCTACAGCTGGCCTTAACCCTGAAATCTTCCTGTCTCAGCCTCCCAAGTACTGAGATTACAGGAGTGCGCCACCATGCCTGGCTTAGCTTTTAATTCATGAAGGCCTCGGAGTACTGGACTTTCTAGATTCACCCACTTCTTTGTAAATGGCTTTACTAAAATATAATTTTTAATCAAGACTGCATGCACCTAAACTGTACAATTTAATATAATTTGACATAAAAATTGCAAATTTTAAATATTTATTGATCCCATTAAGCAAACATAAAAAGTTCATGGAAATTAAAAACTTTTGCTTTTCAAAACACATTGATAAAAGAATGGAAAGAGAATCCAGAGACTGGAAAAAATGTTTGCAAATCATATGTCTCAGAAAAGATGTGTGTCCATAATACATAA
Source organism: Muscardinus avellanarius (assembly GCF_963383645.1). Classification (NCBI taxonomy): domain Eukaryota; kingdom Metazoa; phylum Chordata; class Mammalia; order Rodentia; family Gliridae; genus Muscardinus; species Muscardinus avellanarius. The sequence continues at coordinate 84,933,792 of NC_137797.1, forward strand.
ATAACTCTTAAAGCTCAAGAACAACAAAAGAGCAAGGTGTGGTGGCACACACTTACGATCCCAGTACTTGGGAGGCTGAGACAGGAGGACAGGGTTCACAGATGGCCTCAGCTACTTTGTGAGGCCCTCTGCAACTTAGTGAGACCCTATTTAAAAATAAAAAATTGGGCTGGGAGTATAGCTCAGAGGTAGAATGTCCCTGGGTTCAATCCCCAACACCACAACAAAAAAAGAACAACAAAAGGTCTATGTTTTTATAATAGTGTGCACAAGATTTGAAATGACACACCTCCAGAGAGGATAAATAGAGCAGGTGACCTCATAGAAAGATGATCAAGGTCATTAGTTATTTGAGCAATGCAGATGGAAAACACAATAAAATATTACTATATCCCTATTAGAAGGCCTTAAATTTAAAAAGACTGAGACTTAACACAAATTTGGAGCAATCAATAACTGAATTACAGGACTTCCGGTAAGATGGCGACCGAGGAAAGCGGCACTTACAAGTCCCGCTAACAATCGAACACTATTACCACAAAACCAGCACCTTTCAGAGCCAGAAAACACCACCAGCAAAGAAATAAAAACGGTAAATACAAGGGACAGAGAAAAAGGGCTGGAAAAACAAGACACCAGAAAAAAACCAGCCCGAAGGGCCGCGCCCCTTGCGGCCAGGAGCGGCCGGAGGAGCCTGAGCGGCCAGAGCCGCAGCGCAGAGAAGTCAGAGCCGCGGCGCGAAGCGGGGCGGCCGGAGCAGCCGAGCGGAGCGGCCAGACCAGCCAGAGAGGAGCAGCCAGAGCAGCCGGAGAGGAGCGGCCAGAATAGCCGGAGCAGCCAGAGCCACTTCGCGGAACCGCCGGAGCGGCCGGAGTGGCCAGACCCGCGGTGCGGAGCAGCCAGATCCGCGGTGCAGAGCAGCCAGAGAGGCCAGAGCGGCCAGACCCGTGGTGCAGAGCAGCCTGAGCCACAGCGCAGAGCGGCTGGAGCGGCGCGGCTTACATCTCCCCTAGCAGCACCAGGCTCCAGAGAGGAGGGAGACTCAAAACAGAGCTCAAATCCAGAGAGGAGGTACTCTGGCCTCGCGGCCTAGGATGCAGAAGCAGCGTCTTACTGCTGGCGGCAGCGGCGAATTCACCAGACGGCCCTAGACCAACCCACACAACCAGCCACCAGACGCCTGAGAGGAGGGGTGGACAGCGAGCCAAGGTAAGCCGCTGCTGAACAGCCGGGCAGCAGTCAGCAGTTTCTCTGGTGCAAGGAGCGTCTAAAGCTCCCAAGGGCCGGGCACAGCACACCTGGCAGGGACTCAGCGGAGCTCAAAACCAGAGAAGAAATAGGCCACATCACGGCCGAGGGCGTGGCAGTGGTGCCATATTGCCAGTGGCGGCAGCAGCGAATCCACCGAGTTCACTACAGCTCCATCAGTGCACTCAACAAACGTGAGTCAAATTGCGGCCCCAAGGGGAGAAATCCCAGTACTGCACTCCCAGGGACTTGCTCAGATAGTCTCCCTGGGTCGGAGATTTTAGCAGTGCAGCCCAGTGGGGGAGTGGCAGTGACAAAGATATCATACCATAGTCACAACTCCCCGCTAGAGAACACCCAACTTGGCACCCCCCATGGTCTAAGCAGCCTCAATTGACTCCCTGGGTCTGAGACTGTGTGATACAACTCAGTAAAGGAGTAGTGGTGACTGAGATACCACAGACTCGAGATCCAGAACATCTTAAGTGAACTCGTAGTGACTCAGGGAAGAACCCAGAGAAGGCACAAACTTCCAAAATCATGGGAAAGAGAAATAGCAATGGAGCAGTGAATGCCCACAACCCCAAAACATCAGAACCCGATAAAAGAGAAAATCAGAGATTTCTAGAAGATCAAATTAGGAAAATAACTCTAGAAATAATAGAGGACTTTCGAAAAGAATTTAGAGAGAGTCAAAAAGAGATAAAGGATGCAATTAATGAAGTGATGGCTTCAATTCAAAGTATAAACAACAGATTAGACCACATGGAGAATAGAATCTCACTTCTTGAAGATGACCATTCCAAAAATGAACGCATAGTTTCTAATTGAGAAAAAAAAAACCCGACAGCAGGAATCTGACATTGAAGAAATATGGGCCCATTTCAAGAGAGCTAACCTAAGAATAATTGGAATAGAGGAGGGAAAAGAAGGTGAAACCAAAGGAATCAACAATCTCTTCAAGGAAGTAATAGCAGAAAATTTTCCAAACATAGAGCAAGAGGTTGATACACAGGTCCAGGAAACTTATAGAACTCCCTTTAGACAGGATCAAAGAAGAGGATCCCCACGCCACATAATTGTCAAAATGACTAATGTGGAAGCCAAGGAGAGAATCTTAAAGGCAACAAAAACAAAAGGCCACGTGACATACAGAGGCAAACCAATTAGAATCACTCCAGACTTCCCAAACCAATTTATGAAAGCCAGAAGGGCATGGAGTAACATATTCCAAACTCTGAAAGAAAACAACTTCCAGCCAAAAATTTCCTACCCAGCAAAACTATCCATCAAATTAGATGGGGAAATAAGAAGCTTCCATGACAAACAGCAACTGAAGGAATTTATGTCTTCAAAACCAGCGCTAGAGAAAGTACTCAAGGAGATTAACTGCAAAGAGGAAATGGGTAATACACGCCAGAACCAAAGAAACAAGAATTCCCATCCAGCAGACAACTAAGCAAAGAAGAATAAACAGTATCTCAAACAGAAATAAGATCTTAACATGTTGGGAATTAAAAATTATCTCTCTATAATCACACTGAATGTAAACGGCCTCAACTCCCCAATAAAAAGACATAAAGTGGCAAAATGGATTAAAAACCAGAATCCATCCATCTGCTGCTTACAAGAAACACACCTTACAAGTAAAGATAGGAACAAACTCAAGGTAAAGGGCTGGAGCAAGGTTATCCATGCTAATGGTACTCGAAGACAAGCAGGAGTAGCAACTATGATATCAGACAAGTTAGACTTCAAACCCAAACTTATTAGAAGAGACAAAGAAGGTCACATTTTACTGGTAAAAGGAATAGTCCAGCAAGAGGAAATAACAATAATCAACATCTATGCCCCAAACATAGGGGCAGCTACTTTCATAAATCAAACTCTTTGTGACGTGAAGTCACACATAAATCCCAACACAATAATACTGGGAGACTTCAACACACCTCTCACAATACTAGACCGATCTTCAAGACAAAGGGTCAGTAAAGATGTCTCAGAACTAAAGAACACCATTAACCAAATGGACCTGTTGGACACATATAGAATATTTCACCCAACTACAGCAGAGTTCACATTTTTCTCAGCTGCTCACAGAACCTTCTCCAAAATAGATCACATCCTGGGACACAAAATGAGCACTAGCAAATTTAAAAAATGTTACATACTTCCCTGTGTCATTTCAGACCATAATGGAATGAAACTAGAAATCAACTATAAGAAGACCCAAAGAAACAACATAAACATGTGGAGGCTGAACACCACACTTCTGAATGAAGAATGGGTCATAGAAGATGTAGAGGTGAAATCAAGAAATTTCTAGAAGTGAATGAAAATAAAGATACAACATATCAAAACCTCTGGGACACTTTGAAGGGAGTATTAAGAGGAAAATTTATAGCACTGAGTGCTCACATAAGAAAAACAGAAAATCTTCAAATAAATAGCCTTACAACACACCTCAAAGCCCTTGAAAAGCAGGAACAATTGAACCCCAAAGCCAGCAGAAGACGGGAAATTATTAAAATTAGAGCAGAAATTAATAAAATAGAGAATAAAAAAACAATACAGAAAATCAACAAAACCAAAAGCTGGTTTCTTGAAAAGATTAACAAGATTGATAAACCACTGGCCAACCTAACTAAAAAAAGAGAGAATCAAACCAAATTATGAGGATAAGGGATGAAAAAGGAGACATTACTACTGACAGCATAGAAATCCAGAGGATTATCAGAAACTACTTTGAAAAACTATACTCCAACAAAATGGAAAATCTGGAGGAAATCGACAACTTCCTAGATAAATACAACCTTCCTAAACTGAGTCAAGAAGATATAGAACACTTAAACCAACCAATAACAATCAAAGAGATTGAAACAGCAATAAAGAGCTTACCATCAAAGAAAAGCCCAGGACCAGATGGTTTTTCAAGTGAATTCTATAAAACCCTTACAGAAGAGCTAATCCCAATACTACTCAAACTATTTCGGGAAATAGAAAAAACCGGGACTCTCCCAAATACATTCTATGAAGCCAACATCACACTAATACCCAAACCGAATAAAGACAGTTCAAGGAAGGAAAACTAAAGGCCTATATCTCTGATGAACTTGGATGCAAAACTATTAAACAAAATACAAGCAACACGTATTCAAAACCACATCAAGAAAATCATTCATCACGACCAGGTAGGGTTCATCCCAGGGATGCAAGGCTGGTTCAATATACGAAAATCAATCCATGTAATTCATCATATAAACAGAATCAAAGACAAAAACCACATGATCATCTCAATAGATGCTGAAAAAGCATTTGATAAAATTCAACATCCATTTATGATAAAAACACTGCAGAGAATTGGAATAGAAGGAACATATCTCAACATTATTAAGGCAATCTACAACAAGCCCACTGCCAGCATCATATTAAATGGGGAAAAACTTCAAAAATTCCCCCTAAAAACTGGAACGAGACAAAGATGTCCACTATCACCACTTCTCTTCAATATAGTACTAGAGACTCTAGCCAGAGCAATAAGGCAAGAAAAGGAAATCAAAGAAGTACAAATAGAAAAAGAACTTAAGCTTTCACTATTTGCAGATTACATGATACTATATTTAGAAAACCCAACAAACTCAACCAAAAGGCTTATAGAACTGATCAACAAATTCAGCAAAGTATCTGGATACAAAATCAATCTTAAAAAATCAGAAGCTTTCCTGTACACCAACCATAAATCCACTGGAAAAGAAATTCAGAAAACACTTCCACTCAGGATCTCCCACAAAAAAATAAAATACCTAGGAATAAATTTGACCAAGGAGGTAAAAGATCTCTACAAAGAAAATTATAAAACACTGAAAAAAGAAATCGAAGAAGATCTTAGAAGATCGAAAGATCTTCCATGTTCATGGATTGGCAGAATAAATATCATTAAAATGGCCATCCTCCCAAAAGTGATCTACAGATTTAATGCAATGCCCATTAAACTACCAAGATCATTCCTCACAGACATAGAAAAATCAGTCCTTAAATTTATCTGGAATAACAAAAAGCCCAGAATAGCCAAGGTAGTTCTCAGTAACAAAAACCACGCAGGAGGAATCACAATACCTGACTTTAAACTATACTACAAAGCCATTGTAATAAAAACAGCATGGTACTGGCAAAAGAACAGATATATAGACCAATGGAGCAGAATAGAAGACCAAGAAACAAGCCCACACACTTTCAGCCAATTGATTTTTGACAAAGGGGCCAAAAACATACACTGGAAAAAAGATAGCCTCTTCAACAAATGGTGTTGGCAAAACTGGTTAACCATATGCAGAAAATTGGATGTTAATCCCACTTTTTCACCCTGTACAAAAGTCAACTCACGATGGATCAAAGACTTGGAAATTAAACCAGAGACTTTGAAGCTCCTTGAAGAGGGCATAGGTCCAACACTACAACACATAGGCACAAACATTTCCTCAATAAGACCCCAAAGGCACAACAAATTAAAAGGAGAATCAATACATGGGATTGCATGAAACTGAAGAGCTTCTGTTCAGCAAAGGAAACTATCAAGAACCTCAATCGAGAGCCAACAGAATGGGAGAAGATTTTTGCCACCTACCCCTCCGATAGAGGACTAATATCTAGAATATACAGAGAACTCAAGAAACTCAACACTAAGAAAACAAAGCATCCAATAACAAAATGGGCAAATGAACTAAATAGACACTTCACAAAAGAAGAAATTCAAATGGCCAATAAATGCATGAAAAAATGCTCAACATCACTGGCAATCAGAGAGATGCAAATCAAAACTACCCTGAGATTTCACCTAACTCCAACTAGAATGGCCATCATTCAAAACACAAACAACAACAGATGCTGGCGAGGATGTGGAGAAGTGGGAACTCTAAGACATTGTTGGTGGGATTGCAAATTAGTGCAACCACTTTGGAAAACAGTATGGAGAATCCTCAGACGAATGGGAACACACCTACCATTTGATCCAGCAATACCACTGTTGGGTATCTACCTAAAAGAAAAGAAATCAAACTACCAAAACAATGCATGTGTATCTATGTTCATAGCTGCACAATTCACCATAGCCAAACTATGGAACCAGCCAAGATGTCCATCAACAGATGAATGGATTACAAAACTGTGGGATATGTACACAATGGAATTTTACTCAGCCATCAAAAAAAACTCAATTACGTCATTTCCAGGGAAATGGATGGAACTGGAGGACATTATGCTAAGTGAGATTGGTCAGTCAAAAAAAATAAGAAATCAGATGCTTTCCCTAATATGTGAGAGTTAGGGAGAAAAGAGGAGCAAACAAGATAACCTAAAGGAAGAGAAAGGAGGGGGAAGAGAAAAATCTCTAAAGCACACAATGTACTTAAACATATCGAAGTCAATCACTAAGCCAAGCAAGGAAGGGAGGGACGGGGAGGGAATAGGGTGGTATTTGGGTAGGGGTTAAATCAGCGATGAGTACATGTTTGTACACACAAGTTTTTTACCCCAATAAGTTGTATGAATATAATGCACCAATAAAAAATAAATAAATAAATAAATAAATAAATAAATAAATAAATAAATAAACTGAATTACAGCCATAGTACATACTTTTACATCCCCACTCCTAGTACCCATTTCTGTTTGGGTCAGCTCTTAGCTGCTATAAAGACCAACAGTGTGTGGTGATGCACACCTGTAATCCCAGTACTTGGGAGGCTGAGACAGGAGTATCACAAGCTTTTAGCAAAATCACAAGGTCCTGTTTAAAAATTTAATAAAATTTAAAAGGCTGAGAGTGTACCTTGGAGTTAGAATGCTTCTGGGTTCAATCTCCAGGAGCAAAAAACAAAAAACAAAAAAATAGATTTCCAGTTGGGTGTGGTGTTGCATGCTTGTAATCCCAGCATTTGGGAGGCTGAGACAGGAGGATCCCAGTTCACGGACAGCCTCAGCTACTTAGTGAGATCCTTTGCAACTCAGTGAGACCCTGTTTCAAAATAAAAAAATAGGGCTGGGGGTGTTGCTTAGAGGTAGAATGCCCCTGGGTTCCACCCCCAGTACTAAAAAAAATAACCTTCCAAATCTCAATGGCTTACAATAAAATTTTGACCTTATTTGCAAAAGCCTGCATGGTCTGAGTACAGATATTAGTGTCTCTCCTCCAGTACAGATTAGGCTTTCCATCATGGTCCCTTCCCAACCAGGTAGGTGAAAGAGAGCCTGGGGCAGAAACACCACTCAGTTAACCACATGGTCCATAAGTGGCACAATCACTTCTGCTTATATTCTATTCTCCAGAAGAAATCACATGGCTAAATTGTTTTCTGTTAAAAAAAAAACAGTTGATAATTATTTGTTATTTTCTCTGCCTATGCTCTGGAGTCTATTTCCTACAGCTTTCTGAAGACCTTGTACCAAACCTCATCACCTCCTTCTCTAAATCTTTAACCACTGGACCAGTTTCATTTTTTAAGTTACTGAAAAAAGTTTTTTATACTTTCTCAATTTCCCTTAAAATCACCACCCTCTTTTCATTCCCAAGTTTTTATAATTTCACATTTACATAAGTGATCTAGCTCTACACCCTCCTAGACTTAATTTGTATGGCATTTGCTACTCACAGAAAAGACCTTCCTATAAGTTCCAGCCATCCTTATCAACGTTCACTGCACCCTCACGATTCCTTCTCCTTAGATCACACTATTAGCTTGGCCTGGTGGCACAGGCCTGTAATCCTAGTACTTGGGAAGCTGAAACAGAAGGGTTGCAGGTTGGAGACCAGCCTTAGAGATTTAGTGAGACCCTCAGCAACTTAGCAAGACCCTGTTTCAAAATAAAAATAATAAAATAGGTCTGGGGGTGGAGCTCAAAGTAAAATGCCTCTTGGTTAAAAAAAAAAATAGGTGATGCTTTCGTTGTTTGGCTCTCTCTCCACTACTCTGGTGGAATGTCATGATAGCACATTCTTCCTCAGGACTCTGTGACTCAGTGCCTGCCTTCTTCTTCTTCTCCTTTCCCTAGTGTTATCTATCATCTTTACTTTTATTCAAATATAATTAACACTAAAGTAGTTCAATTTGTTTCTATAAATATTCTCTCATTTCTGGAATATTGGAATTCAGAAGCTGGAAATATTGATCCAGCTAACATTGAGTCTGAAATATATTAGGTGAAGAAGGGCCCTTTAACCATGACCACAGAAGGGCATAATCTGTGACTTGACCAAAATTGTACCACGGCTAACTGTGGGCAAAATTGAGGTCAGGACCTTATTCCCCAAAGGCGTGTCACTATGCTTGGCTGAGTCTCTCTGATGTTTTTTCTTGTTTTTATTATCTTCTGGGTCTTTCCCACTGGCTTTACAATTACTCCTCATAAATCTCATAGAAGCCAGAATGGTGGCACACGCTTGTAATCCCAGCATTCGGGAGGCTGAGACAGAAGGATCTAGGTTTGCAGCCAGCCTCAGCTACTTAGTGAGGCCCTTTGCAGTTCAGTGAGACCCTGTTTCAAAATAAAGAATAAAAAATAGGGCTGGGGGTGTAGCTCGGAGGTAGAATGCCCCTGGGTTCCATCTCCAGTACTGAAAAAAAAAATCCTATAGAAACTCTGCAGGGCTGTGTGGAGGAGAAAAGGCATCTGAGCACACCAAATCACAGTGGAAGCAAGTGCTATTATTTTGAAATAAGTTTGTTTTTATTCTAAGGCAAGATTTTAATACTTATACTTCATTTAAATTTTAATTTATAAGGCCACGATGCAGTCCAGGGGTAGAACACCTGTTTAGCATACACAAGGCCCTAAGTTTAATGCCTATTACCATGAAAATAATCAATTTATAATTTTTAAACATTTTATAAGTATGAAAATTCAGTTTAAGGCTGGGCATGGTGGTGCACGCTTCTAATCCCCGCGCTTGGGAGGCAGAGACAGGAGGATTGTGCAGGTTTGAAGCCAGACGCACTGGCTTAAGAGAACCTGTTTCCAAATAAAAAAGTATAAAAATAGGTCTGGGAGTGTAGCCCGGAGGTAGAAGGGTTTCCAGGAACTCCAGTACAATGAAAATTTTCAATTTAATATTAAATGGCACACTCTTCTGATAATTAGTTTTTTAAAAACATAAGAATGATTATCTCTTGAAGTATTACTGATTGCAATTGGATTAGTGGGTTTTATTTAAATTTGTTTGTTAATCTTTATTGTGACAAGTAAATGCCATTTATTTTTTTCTCTGAGAGCCAATTTCAGAGAAATAGACAATAAGAAAATAAATAATACCATTAAGATTTTCCATTAATTAATACAGCAGAGATCCTATAGAAATAAATGTCAAGGCTCCCAAAACATCATGTGCCTTCTGTTAATGTCAGGAGTTGTCATGGCAATGACACAACATTGGTAGCTTTGCTCCTTTTGAATTCAGCAGTTGTAGTCTAAAGACTCATAGCATGTTGTTAATTCCAAGCAATTCATTTAGTGATTTTGAAGTCTTCTTTATGCTATCTCTACCCACATTCTGTAGTCATCCTTATCTGTAGTAAGCAACCACAGTCTGAAGATATTAAATGAAAATTACCTAGGCCGGGCGTGGTGGCGCACGCTTGTAATCCCCCCGCTTGGGAGGCAGAGACAGGAGGATCGCGCAGGTTCGAAGCCAGCCGCACTGACTTAAGAGCCCCTGATTTCAAATAAAAAGTATAAAAAATAGGTCTGGGAGTGTAGCCTGAAGGTAGAAGGGCTTCCAGGAACCCCAGTACCACCAAATTTACAGGCCTATATTGTTGATGGACTTAGACTCAAATATGCTAAGCAAAATACTAGCAATGCCCATTCAAAACCACATCAAGAAAATCATACACCATGACCAGATAGGGTTCATCACAAGGATGCAAAGCTGGTTCAACATATGAAAATCAGTCCATGTAATTCATCACATAAAAAGAATCAAAGACAAAAATCAAGTGACCATTTCAATGGACTCTGGAAAAACATTTGACAAAATCCAACATTCATTTATGCTAAAAGCACTGCAGAGAATTGGAAAGGAAGAAACATACTCAACATCATAAAGGCAATCTACAATAGGCCCACAGCCAACATCATATTAAATGGGGAAAAAACCACGAGAATTTCCCCTAAAAACAGGAACAAGACAAGGATGTCCATTATCACCACTTCTTTTCAATATAGTACTTGAGACTCTAGCCAGAGATATAAGACAAGAAAAAAAATCAAAGAAGTACAAATAGGAAAAGAAGAACTCACATTTTCACTATTAGCTGGGCATAGTGGTGCACGCTTGTAATCCCAGCATTCGGGAGGCTGAGACCGGAGGGTCGCGGTTTGTGGACAGCCTCAGCTACTTAGTGAGGCCCTCTGCAACTCAGTGAGACCTGGTTTCAAATTAAGAATAAAATTAGGGCAGGAGGTGTAGCTTGGAGGTCGAATGCCCTGGGATCCACCCCTAGACCCGCAAAAAAAAAAAAAAAAAAAAAAAAAAAAAAAAAAAAAAAAAAAAAAAAAAAACTTTCGCTATTTGCAGATAACATAATATTACACTTAGAAGACCCAAAAAACTCAGCCAGAAGGCTTATAGAATGCATCAACAAACTCAGTAAACTCTCTGGATACAAAATCAATCTTAAAAAATTGGAAGCTTTTCTGTATACCAACCATAAACCCATTGAAAAAGAAATTCAGAAAACACTTCCACTCAGGATATCCCATAAAAAAATAAAATGCTTAGCTATGAACTTAACCAAGGAGGTAAAAGACCTCTACAAAAAAATTACAAAGTATTGAAAAAAGAAATCAAAGAAGAACTTAGGAGATGGAAAGATCTTTCATGTTTATGAAAATGCAGAATAAATATCATCAAAATAGCCATACTTCCAAAAGTGATCTACAGACTCAATTCAATACCCATTACATTACCAAGATCATTGCTTACAGACAGAAAAATCACTCCTTAAATTCATCTGAAACATCAAAAAACCCAGAATAGCCAAAGTAGTTCTCAGCAACAAAAATCATGCAGGAGGAATCACAATACCTAACTTTAAATTATACTACAAAGCCATTGTAATAAAAACAGCATTGTAGCCGGGCGTGGTGGCGCACGCTTGTAATTCCCGCACTTAGGAGGCTGAGACAGGAGGATCCCGCAGGTTTGAATCCAGCCTCAGGTACTTAGTGAGGCTCTCAGCAACTTAGTGAGACCCTGTTTCCAAATAAAATATAAAATAGGTTTGGCAGTATAGCCCAAAGGTAGAAAGCCCCTGGGTTCCACCTCCAGTACCACCAAAAAAAAAAAAAAACAGCATGATAGTGGCACAAAAAACAGATACACAGACCAATGGAGCAGTATAAAAGACTCAGAAACAAATCTGCACACTTATAGCCAATTGATTTTTGACAAAGGGGCTGAAAACATATTCTGGGGAAAAAGCTTGTTCATAAATGGTGTTGGTAAAACTGGTTAACATATGCAGAAAAATGGAAATAAACCCCACTCTCTCCCCCTGCATAAGAGTCAACTGAAGATGAATCAAACACTTGGAAATTAGACCAGAGACCTTGAAGCTTCTTGAAGAGGACATAGGTGCAAAACTTCAACACATAGGCACAGATAAAAACTTCCTCAACAACACTGCAAAGGCACAAGAAACTAAAAGGCTGATCAGTACAGAAGAGATTCTGTACAGCAAAGAAAACTATCAAGAACCTCAACAGAGAACCAACAAAATGGGAGAAAAAAATTTGCCAACTACTCCTCCAATAGAGGACTGATATCTAGAATATACAGAAAACTCAAGAAACTCAGCACTGAAAAAACAAATAATCAAAAAATGGGCAAGTGAACTCAATATACACGTTACTAAAGAAGAAATCCAAATGGCCAATAAATGTATGAAAAAATATTCAACATAATTAGCAGAGATGCCAATCAACACTATTCTGAGATTTCACCTAACTCCAACTAGAATGGCAATCATTTAGAACACAAACAACAACAACAAATGCTGGTGAGTTTGTGGAGAAGTGGGAACTCTATTACATTGTTGGTGGGATTGCAAATTAGTGCAACCACTTTGAAAAAAAATATGGAGGATCCTCAGAAGAATGGGAATGAACCTACTATATGATCCAGCAATACCACTTCAGGGTATCTACCCCAAAGAATGGAAAACAAACTACCAAACTAATACATCTGTATGTATGTCCATAGCTGCACAATTCACCATTGCCAAACTATGGAAGCAGCCAAGATGTCCATTAACAGATGAATGGATTACAAAACTATGGGATATGTACAAAATAGAATTTTACTCAGCCATAAAGAACAAAATCATGTCATTTACAGGGAAATAGATGGAACTGGAGAGCATTATGCTAAGTGAGATTAGTCACAAAAAGTAAGAAATCAGATGGTCTCCCTAATATGGGAAAGCTAGGAAGAAAATGGGTCATAGGAGGAACTCTAGACAAAGAAGGAGAAACTACAGATGTGCAAGTAAGGCAACCTCGCTGAGGGGGTGGGAGCAGGGAAGACGGAAATTCCCTAATGCACATGACGTACATTCACAAACCTATCAGTCACTAAACCAAACATGAGGAGGGAGGGGGAGGCAACGAGGTGGGAATTGGGTAGGGCTGATTGAGTGATGTGCGCATGCCTGCCTCTGCCATATTGTACTCCATTAAGATTTACAACTACAATGCACTAATAAAAATTTTAAAATAAAATTAAAACTATGTTCAACTTTGATTTTAAAAAAAACCTGAAAAATACCGCAGGTCTTCACTATTGCCACATGATGGGTCAGCAAAGGGCTGCAGCACACACAAATACATGTATTCTTTAAGAGCCTCTTTAGACACAGCCATGGCCTCATGATCTCTGCTCACATAGCTTCCTCTTTCTTTCCTAAGCCTCTGCTTGTCTTCCCTGTCTCCTGCCTTCCATCGTACTGTTCTTGGTAGTTCTGTATCCTAGTAATCTACTCCTTATCTCTGACTTTCTCTCTCCCCAACCCATTCAAAAACCCAAAAATCCCTCTCAGTAGCCACCTCTCCAGAAAGTGAATTAAGCACAGGCTAATAGGTTATAGTTTAATCTTTTTTTGTCCTGGCCAGCTACATGGAGAAAAAATGATTCTGCAGCAGTGTGACCTTACTTACAATTTGCTTACTTGTCAGAAACAGAACACTTTGGGACAGATGAGGTTCTCAGCTTCCACTTCCATTTAGAGCTGGGCCAGAAGACTGGCATGGAGCACGTGCCTGTAATCCCAGTACTTGGGAGGCTGAGACAGGATTGCAGGTTCAAGGTCAGTCTCATCCTCAACAACTTAGCTATACCCTATTTCAAAAATTAGAGAAAATGTTAATAATAGGGCTAAGGGTTTAGCTAGGAGGGAGAACACTCCTGGATTCAATCTTTAAGAAATGACCAGTATTCTCAAGCTGCAGGTTAGTGCCCCTAAAGTGTGAGCTATGGCACACACACACTGAAAGAGCCTGAGCAGACAGAAGTCAGGGTACAGCACAGAGAAGTAGCATTCTTCCCGCTTCCCAGTGTGGGAGCCATATCAGCGCTGAACAGTTCACTCCCACAGGCCGGTGCACTATTAGGGCTCAAAGATCTTAGGATGGGGGAAAAGCCTGTATAGGAGATTGTGAAAACACAGTCTTCACCTCTCTTCTTTTCCTGGAATTGAACTCAGAGCAATTAATATATTCTTGATACAGTTTACATTCAAGTCTGAAATAAAATCTATGTTTATTCCTGATTTTAAAATATTAGAGGACTTCCACAAAGCCACCAGCCCCTGTCTTTGCTGCTTTCCTCTGAAAGCACAAGGCTCTACTTTATTGAATATTTGTTAATTCCAATAATTAAAATCCTTTCCCTTTCTTGTCCCTTTTCATGGCACTATCTTCCCTTTTCACACATCAATTTTTCTTCGACCTGAATTGCAGAGGTGAAAAAAGAACTGAAGTTGAATAATGTTGTGAATGTAAACATGTCTGTTGCCATGGAAACAGCAGCAGCTGAACTTTGAGAACCACTTGTGGCTGCAATATTTGCAGGAGACCAATTACCAAACCTGGAAACTATAATTCCGTATACAGAGATGACAGTGGGTGCAGCTAGAAAAAGCTGCTGAATTTATTGGGAGGAAGAAAGGCAAGCCAGGTGGCTTGGGCAGCTATAGAAGGTACAGCTGATGAGCATGCCACTGTCTAATGGAGTGGTGCTTTTCAAAGGGGCCTGAGAAAATACATGTTGTAGCTCTCTTACCTACAACAAGGGAGTCAATCACCTGCTGTGTTTCCTCGTGTTTCCCCACATCGATGAGGCCAGGGTGAATATGCCTACAATTCCAGTACTTGGGAGGCTGAGACCGGATGATCACAGGTTCCAGAACAGCCTCAGCAAGCAGTAAAACCCTCATCAACCTCACAAGATCCTATTTCAAAAAGTAAAAATAAAAAACAGGGCTTGGGGTGTAGCTCAAAGGTAGAATTCCCCTTGTTTCAATCCCCAGTACAAAAAGAAAGGGAAGGAAGGAAGGAAGGAAGGAAGGAAGGAAGGAAGGAAGGAAGGAAGGAAGGGACCACTACAATATTTCTGAGATTTTACAAAAAACTGAGGAGCTACCTCAATATTTCTGAGATTTTACAAAAAACTGAGGAGCTACCTCAAGAGAACTTAGACCTAGCTGGAGGATAAGGGGGGAAATCTGTGCCCTATATGCCACCATCAGAACCAAGATCCCAAGAACAAGATCCCCCTGGGTCAGGTTTGTTACAATCCCAAGAAATAGTTGAATTAATCGCTGGTGGATTTGTCTGACTCTTCAGGCCTTTTGATCCTTCTCTGTTGTTCACAAAACAGAACTATTTTCTGCACACATAACTGGTGCCTAATATAATTTATGTAATTGAATTTAAGCCAACAAAATAGTTATTAAAACAATTAATTATGGCAAATCTGAGTAAATGAATATGACTCATGTGATAAAGCTTCTAAAAGACTTTAATTTCTACATGCTTAGTTAAAATAATGAGTTTTTAAATTGTATTGTTAAAATATTAAACCCAGTTCTCTAAGACCCCAGTAAGATGTTCAGTCTTAGCTGACGGAGGCAGTTCATACAGTGAAAACAACAGTTGCTGTAGGTTTTCTCAAGTTCTACGTCCATGCAGAGGGGGCTGCACAGTGAGGTACGCCACGTGATGTATATGAATCTGTCGCTGTGATGCAGAACCACAACACACCGATAAAAGGGATGTTGGAGGGGCGAGGGGGTTTGTACAGGGGGATTGAACCCAGGCATTCTACCACTGAGCTACACTCCCAGCCCTATTTTATTTTTTATTTTAAAAGTCTCGCGAAGTCACTGAGGGTCTAAGTAGCTGAGGGTGGCCTCAAACCTGCATACTTCCTGTCTCAGCCTCCCAAATACTGGAATTCTAGGCATGTACCACCATACCTGGCTAAAAATGTTTTAATTTATAAAAAAATAATTATTATGGTCCAGTTTGGACTGTAATTGCTACATGGCCATGGGGAAATCCTTAAAACTCATTCTCCTCATCCCTGACTATTCTCCCTAGTGAAATCCAAATGACATCATAAGTGTGAAGGCAATCCAGATATTATACACTATGAAATGAGCCACATAAACCAGGTGTGGTGGCGCAAGCCTGTGCTTGGAGGCTAAGACAGGAGGATCAAAATTCAAGGCCAGCCCCTACAACATACTGAGAGTCTATTTAAAAAAAAAATAGAGCTGAAGGTGTAGTAGAGTGCTACAGGATTCAATCCTTAGTGCCACAAAATTAAATCAATTAGTTAACCTTGACCTCCTTTGGGTCTGCACATGAGACTTGCATACCATCCTGTCAGTGGGGCCATCACAGAGCACTCTGTCCAAGCCCAGGCCCAGGTCCTCTTCCTAGCAGGCATCACCTTGCTGCAGGATACCTGACTTGCCCATTTAGTTTGTGTATGAACTCGCTCCTACTAAAATGCAAGCCCCATAGGAGCCAAGTTTTGGTACTATTCTCTCCCAGACACGGCCATAGACCTTACTAGTAGGTGTTTATAAATATTTTAATTAGTCAATGTAAAATATGAATGGATGATTCATTGTCAGTTTTTCTAAGTTGCTCTTCAATACAATAGAAACATAGCAATCAGGATCACATCAAGGCCTCCCTGATTGTGTCTGTTAAAAGTTAAGAACCAGCCAGGCATGGTAGGGCACACTTGTAATCCCAGTACCTGGGAGGGTAAGACAGGAGGATCAAAGGTTCGCTGCCAGGCTCAGCTACTTAGTGAGGTCCTCTGCAACTTAGTGAGACCCTTCAAAATAAAGAATAAAAATTAGGGCTGGGGGTGTAGCTCAGAAGTAGAATGCCCCTGGGTTCAATCCTCAATATCACACAAAAAAGAAAAAGTCAAGAGGCCAAGGAAAGGGCTCAGGATTGTGAGATGGATACTAACAGAGTGGAGGACCCTAAGCAAGTCTCTCAACCAGTCTCTGATCTGTCACCTGTACAGATGCAAGGATCTCTCGCACAGAATATCATCCTGAGAGCAAAGGCATAAAGGTTGAAAGCATCAATAAGGAATCAGAGTCTGTACTGATTGAACAGTGGGGTTTCTGATGCCTTAATATTTTGTCAGGAGCATTAAGCTCCATGGGAGGAGAAGTGGCAGCTGTGCTGCTAACATTTCCAAACCCTTCCTGGGTCTCGCTCCTCACCCAAGCTCAGGGCCTTTGGATCTGCAGTCACAGGCTGCGGAGTCCAGCACAGGAGAGCCGCCTGGACACCTGACAGCCCACTGTGCCTGGGGAGCTCAGCAGCGTGAGGAAGCTAACTCCAATGCTCCCACAAATTAAAATGTGTAGGAAAATGTGCATTGATCAGTACCGCTTGAAAGTCACAATTAAATTCACTTAAAAATTAATCGTACATCTGGAAATAATAAATCACTGTAGTAGTTTCTCCTGACAGGTCCCATTGTTCTTTGAGTAATCTTTTCTGGATATGATGCCTTTTGGTAGCCCTGCCTATAATTAACTTTTAATAATATGAAGTTTGGGAGTATGAAAATTTGGAACAGTAGCCAGACAGGGTGGCACAAGCCTATAATCCCAGTATGTGGGAGGTTTACAGGTTTGCAACTAGCCTCAGTAATTTAGCAAGACACTCAGCAACACAGAGAGACAGTGTTTCAAAACAAAAAATAAGACTGGGTTGGGGTGTGGCTCAGAGGTAGAACACCAGTGGATTCAATCCCCAGGGCCACAAGGAAAGGAACAAGCGGCACCTTTGACATCATGTGACCACGTGCTTCCACCAAAGCGCCTGGCTTTTTGTTGTAGCTGTTTTGGGGAGGTTGTTTTTTGTTTTTGTTTCTGCGTTTGGTGTCACGGAGACTGGGATCCAAGGAGCTTTCTCCAGAGGGACACTGAGACCTCAACTCAGCCCTGGGCGGGTTCAGGAACCTGTATGAACAGCAATCTGGACTTCTACTGTCCTTCCTTGTCAGAGGACAGACAAATACAATGCCCAGGGGCATTCTACCTCAAAGCTACACCCCAAGACCTATTTTAATTTTAATTAGAACCAGAATCTTGCTAAACTGCTGAGAGTCCAGGTAAGGTGCTGGCTTTGAACCCGCAATCCTCCTGTTCCAGCCTCCCAAACACAAGGATTATAGGTGTGCACCACCACACCAGCCAAATACACCACAAGCCTGTCCTCATTCTCAGTGTCATCTCCTGGGTATCTTCTAAATTAATATCTTCTAAATAGCTTTTGAAAGATAGAAAAGAGGAAACTTTTTTAACTTTAGATAGTACCAGAGTTAAGTAAACAAGTCTGAATAAAGTTAATTATTCATAAACATTGTACCTGAATCAGAGATGAATTTTATGGCCAAACCATCTTCTAATGGTCTTAGTTCACTATGCTATTTTGCAGTCCCTGTAATGTTACCTTCACAAAAGGGTTGTAGGAAAAGTAACAAGACACGCCTAATCTAATAAAAATCGAAATGAGCCTGCATACCAACCATGACAAAATAAAACATCTGTCTGTCTCTCCCTAGGATCCACTGGAGACCGCTCAAGCTCACCTGTGGCCAACAAGGTTTATGTTGTCTTTGATTACATTCCGAAACAAAATTGCCCTGAATTATTTAATTATATGCATACCAAGAGCACAGTACATCCAACAAATACAAGGTCAAATTAGCCTCTGCTTTTTCTAGATTTCAGTATGCAATTGTGTGGACTTCCTGAATAACAGAAGTTTATAAAATTGGTAACGATTAGAATATAAAAGTTTAGATGAATTGCCGGGTGTGGTGGTGCACGCTTGTAATCCCTGCGCTTGGGAGGCGGAGACAGGACAATCGTGCAGGTTCGAAGCCAGCCTTGCTGGCTTAAGATACCATTTCCAAATTAAAAAAATATAAAATGGGTCTGGAAGTGTAGTCTGGAGGTAGAAGGGTTTCCAGGAACCCCAGTACCACCAAAAAAAAAAAAAAATTAGAAGAATGATTCTAAGGACAAGAATGTGAAACTTCTGTGTACTCCTTTACAAAATATTCTTACTAGGCCTAAGGAAAAGTGCCGTATCATACACATAATCATGTATGTGGTCATGCCAATCTGAAGGGCAGGTTTGATTCATTCTGTATACATAAATAATAGTACTTAAAAGTTTAAACGTTACCTGTAATTGCGTGTGAGGAGGTACTGAGAATTCATCTCAGGTTTTCTGTCTCTGAGCTACATCTCAGGTTCCTATTTTATTTATTTTTATTTTGAAACAGGATCTCACTAAGTAACACCACACTGGCCTCTAACCTGGTTATTTGTAATCCTTAGTAATAAATTTAGATACTCCTTAATGTCAAGTGAGAAAATACGTTTCACATGCCAGAAACTCAGGAACAGCACTGATGTCTGAAGCACATTCTTCACAGAGATTAAAGTCTGAACACTGAAGAAAGTCCAGCACAGGGAGTAAACACTAGGCGTCTACATTCTTAGCAGAAGATCATTTATCAGGGATTACTTTACTCCCTTTTCTAGAAAACAAAGAACTCAGAAATCAAGTGTGCTTAAAGAAAAACAAAGAGTGTTTGAATTTTCAGTTTCTCAGAAACATACAACTTTACAAGAAGATGAAGGTAATGGTGATAAATCTAAAAGAATAAATTATCACATAATTTAATCCTCACCAAAGATTCAAGATTTTAAGAAATAGTTCTTCAGCCAGGTACAGTGTTGCATGCTTATCATCCCAGTACTTCGGAGGCTGAGACAGGAGGATCCCAAGTTAGAGCCTGGTCTGGGCAATTTAGAGACCACATTTCAAAATAAAAAGACTATGTTTCAAAAGTAAAAAATAAAATAAGATAAGGTTTGGAGTGTATCTCAAAGGTAGAATGTTCCCTGTTATTCTACCTTGATCCCCTGTAAGTGCTTGTACACACACACACACACACACACACACACACACACACACACAAAACTTCTGCACTCTTCAAAATAAATCAAAATAGAGCTGGGCAAAATGGCACACACCTATAATCCCAGTAGTTAGAGGCTGACACAGAAGGATTGCAGGTGCATGGCCAGCCTCAGCAACTTAGCAAGGCCTTCTGCAATTTAGTGACCTGTTTAAAAATTAAAAGTAAAATGGAACTGGAGGTGCAACTCAGAGATAAATACCCCTGGGTTCAGTCCCAAGGTTCACAAAATAATTAGCAAAATCATCATCATCATCATCATCATCATCATCATCATCAAAATAAAGAGGTAAATAATCAATATTGAAATGCTTGTGTGTGTGTGTGTTGTTGTTGTTGTTGTTGTTGTTGTTGTTGTTGTTGTTGTTTTGTGTGTGTAGCACTGGGATTGGAACCCATGGGCTTTCTACCTTTCTACCTCCGGGCTACACTCCCAGATCTATTTTATATTTTATTTGGAAACAGGGTCTCACTAAGTTGCTGAGAGACTAAGTAGCTGAGGCTGGCTTCAAACTTGTGCAATCCTCCTGTTTCAGCTTCCCAAGTACTGGGACTACAAGCGTGTGCCACCACGTCCTGCTTGTATGTGTGTGTGTTTTTTATTTCTTTTTTAAAACTCCTTCCAAATTATTCAAATTATTTTTGTTTTGTGTACTGAGGATGGAAGCCAGGGGCATTCTACTTCTGGGCTACACACCCAGCCCTTTAAAAAAAAAAAAAAACAGGGTCCTACTAAGTTGCTGAGGCTGGCCTTGAACTAGCAATCCTCCTGTCTCAGCCACCTACATAATGGGTTTGCAAGGCATGTGCCATCATTCCCAAATCCAAATGATGTTTTTACGAGGTGAAAAATGTTTATACTTGAATGTGCAAAGGTTTAAGTCAATATTCCCTGTAGATTCTAGTCCACTTGCTTTGGATTTTGTGTGATCTTTCACTTATCTCAAGAATGTATTCTTCTTGATTTTCTTTCTAAGACAAGCCAGCTTTAGTTTAGGTGAGGAAATACAATAAACAGTCCATCCAGACTATATTCAAACTGTGAAGCTCTTAGCAATTTCCCCTACTCATTAAGTCTCGTGCCTGCCCCCTCTCTCCTCTTTCCTCCCACGCACCTGCAGCCTCTCCTCTCCTCCATGAAAGTAATGCAGTTGCAAATTGGAATGATGGGAAGGCTCTGCAGTCACTCAGACATAACAATTTGCTTTCTATTTTTTAAAAACAGATCTACTGGTAAAATAAATCAAGTGTCGGGGTAAGCGGCATAATCAAATGTTGTGTTTTGTGCCCCTTTCTGAGGAACAAATAATGTCCCTCCCTAGGGATGAATATTGACTGGAGATGTTTTAGAGATTTGGAATAAACTTCACTCCAAATCTTTAATATTGAAATAGCTATGATTTTGTCCAGAACTGCAGATAGAACTGGTGATCCCCAACAGGCCAGACTGGAAAAGAACACCAGGAACCCCGCAGTGGCTGCCCCATCACTGAAACAGGGGCCTCTCCTTCCTCTTCCGGGCTCAGGCCCAGGCCAGATGCTTCACTGTTGCATTATATTTGTGAGTTAGAGCACTGGGGTCTTCTTTTGCTTCTTCTCTGCCTCATTGGAATGAAGGGGTAGGAACTAGGGCGAAAGAAACTGAAGTAATGCTGGTGGGGAAGAGGGAAATGGGAACTCATACACTCTTGGTGGGATTGTAAATTAGTGCAGCTGCTGTGAAGATCAGTGTGGAGGTTCCTCAAAAGAAGCTGAGGAAGGAGGATCACAGGTTCCAGGATAGTTTCTACAATTTAGATCCTGTTTCCAAATAAAAATTAAAAGAAGACTGAGGATATGGCTTGGAGATAGAATACCCTTGGGTTCAACACCCAGTGCCACAAGAATAAATAATGAAAGTGTGGTACATTCACACAACAAAATGTTACTCACCACAAAGAGGAACAAAATTATATCATTTTCGGGAAAATGGATGGGACCAGAGAATATTATGCTAAGTAAGATTAGCCAGTCTAAAAAAGTTAAGGTTGTGTGTTTTCTTTCATATGTGGAAGTAAAAGGGAAAATGGGAAACTAAAAAGGTGTGTATGTGTGTGTGTGTGTGTGTGTGTGTGTGTGTGTGTGTGTGTGTTACTGGGGGTTGAACCCAGAGGCATTCTACCTTTGAGCTGCACTCCCAGCGGGATTTTTTTCTTATTCGGAAATAGGGTCTTGCTAGGTTGATGAGAGTCTCACTACCTGCTGAGACTGTCCTTGAACCTGCAATCCTCCTGTCTCAGCCTCCCAAGTACTGGGATTATAGGTGTGTACCACTACACCCAGCTAAGACTTTATATAAATGAGGAGAGAGTCTACTAAAATAGCAGAAGGGGATTAAGGAAGCTGGGGATGGGGAAGAGAGGCTTGATGAAGGAAACAGTTCAAACAATACTATATACATATACAAACATCAATACAATTAGTAAAGTCAGTGCTTCCCGTTCTACTTGCACCACCATTTCTCCCCAAGGAGGTCTACATCCCTCTTTTCCTACCCACCAAATGAGAGGACATTTGCCAGGACAGGACTGGCAAATTGATTTTACCCATATGCTCTCTCTCAAAAAACTAAAATATCTTCTTACCATAGTCAACATCCTAATAGGTTGGGTAGAGGCTTTCCCTTCAAAGGACGAGACAGCATGGTGGCCAATGTTCTATGCTCAAACATCATCCCTCAGTTTGGACTCCCTAATTCCTTACAGTCTGATAATGGACCAGCTTTTATTTTTAAGGTTACTCAACAGGTGGTACAAGCCCTTGGCATTTCTTGGAAGCTCCACATCCCATATCAACCGCAGTCATCAAGAAAGCCCCTCATCTGATAAAGTTCATTGAAATGTGCATTACTGAGCTGTTCATGGTAACCTCCAATCAACTCCCACTGCAGCCATACTCCCAACTACCCACTTCCGAATGACCTGACCTCTCCTGGCCAAGGGGCCCCCTACGATACTCCCTGACAACAGAAAGTAGTTAATGACTCAGTCATCACCCAATATCATCAAAAGGCCGGGATGATAGGTTGGGTCCCTCCCTTCCCCCATGACACCCTGCAGTGGGGACAGGAGACAGAACCCCAGAAGCCAGAGCAGAAATGTTGCAAGACTCCAGATGTCTCGAGACTCCAAATGTTGTGAAAGGACTAGCTAGCCCTACTCCAGGACCCAGCTACATAAATACCCTCACTTCCTTTCTGCCACATGACTCTGCTGCTCAGTCATTGGTTCCTTTCCCCATGGTTGGCAGATGTCACCCAAAGGTGCCAGTTTTAATTAAAGAGGCCTTTAATAACTTGGTTGGTGTTTGCCTCCTTTGTGACCCCCAACTCAATTTCAACATTACACTAAGAAATTGTGTTAGGACAACTACTTATGAATTTAGAAAAAACATAAGTAAATTCATAATTTCTCATCACATATTAAATATTAAATGGCTCAATATATGCAATGCATCTTTTTAAACAATATAGATAGAAAAATATTTTACAACTATTTCAAATAGGATGAGGGGAAGTCTTTCTGGATAAAATAAGATACTCATAATTAATTTTTAAAAAACTAATCCATGGTGACACAGGCCTTTAATCTCAGTACTTGGGAGGCTGAGAAAGGAGAATCACAGGTTCAAGGCCATCACATAGTATCTTAGTGAGACCCTATTTTAAAATAAGAAAAGGAGGGGTAGAGGGGGAGGCAAGAGATATAGCTCAGAGGTAGGATACCCCTGAGTTCAATCCCCAGTACCACCCACAAAGGAGAAAAGCTGAGATTTCACTACATAAAAAGTTTAAACTTTTATATCATGAAAGACATCATTAAGAAATTCACTTAATACTAGGTAAGGGAAAAAACTGTAACACATATAACAGGCAAAAGGCTAATATCCCTAATGTATAAATAACTACAATAGTTGAGTGTGGTGGTGCACACCTGTATTCACAGTACTATGGGAGTCTGAGGCAGGAAGCTGCAGTAACTTACAAAACCCTCAGCAACTTAGCGAGACCCTGTTCCAAAATAAGAAGTAAAAAAGGCTGAGAGTGTAGCTCAAAGGTAGAATGCCCCTGTATTCAAACTCCAGTACCAATAAATAAATAAAAATAATAAATTAACAACAAACATACAAATAGTTCATCTATTTGAAAGGTAAGCAAAATATACCAGCAGATAATTCACTGAAAAACAAGTACAAATAAGCAACATATCTAACGAAGCTACAAAGCCATCTATGGGCTTTCCTTTGTAAAATGAATAGAACATTTGACTTTGAATTATCTTCACTTTTTTCTACAGTAAAAGTGATTTGATTTTCAATTTTCCACATATTCTTTACTTGTTAGTCCTATTTGTCACATCACAGTTACTCAATAAATGTTTGTTGAATAAATTAATTACTAGCTACACTCTATTTTCATCTTTGAGCTTCTTTTTTGCTTTAAGTACCTGTCAAGTGTGTGTGTGTATGTGTGTGTGTGTGTGTGTGTGTGTGTGTGTGTGTGTATGAATATTCTGGAGATTAAACCCAAAAGGTATTCTACCCTCAGCGGTGGCGGTACTGGTGTTTGAACCTAGTGGCATTCTACCTCCAAGTTATGCCAGCAACCCTGTATTTTCTATTTTTTATTTTGAAACAGGTCTTACTAAGTTGCTGAACCTAGCTTCAAAACTGTGATCCTCCTGTCTCAGCCTCCCAAGTACTGGGGTTACAGACATGCACCACTTTGCCCAGCTGGTATTCATCCATTTATCACTGTGACAAAAAAAAATCTAACAAGAGAAAATTAGAGGATAAAAGTTCATTTCGTCTCATTGTTTCTGAAGAAGAGTCATTTTCTCTCATGGTGGGCTAGCTTCATTGCTCTGGGCTGGAATTGAAGCAAAGTATCATGGGGAAAAGACATGGCCAGGAAAGAGAGAGGGAGAAAGAAAAAAGACAGAAAGAAGAAGGAGGAGGAGAAGGAGGAGAAAGAGGAAAGAGAGAGGAGAAAGAGAAATAAGAGAGATAAGGGGGACCATCCCACGCCCCAGTGGCCTGTCTCCTCCAACTGGGCTGTTCCCAGGAGCCCATTCAGTATCCAGGGGTGAACCCACTGCTAAGATCAGAGCCCTGTGACCAGTGCTCCTCCAAGCCCCAGGTCTGTGCACAGAATCCTTGGGGACATTCCAGATCTAAACTATGGTAGCATATTAACTAGTTTTTATTCTTATTAAGCTTATTTAGCACTAATTATTCAAGTTTTACAAGATTATATTTTAATTACTTTCATTGCTTTAAGCATTGTTACCTCTCAATTCCCCATTTCCCTTCTACCTCCTACCTCTCCCTCTTCACCTTCATCTGGAAAGCATGCAGTTATTCATATATTCTCACTCTGCACCCATTTTTAATCATTGATTTAAATATTATATTATAGGAAATTATTGTTTTTCCAAATTCAAGGAATAATTATGAGACTATTATAATTTATTGTAATAATATATTTATTATAATAATATTTATTTTAATAATATTTATTATAATAACATATTATAATAGACCTTATAATTTATTTATTTATTAATTTATTATTTATTTTTTATTTATAATTTATTCTTCAAATTGAAAAAAAATCTTCAAAGGTTCAATCATATGTTTAGTATCCTAGGTTAAAAAAATAATTCCCCAATTAACTAGAGGAGGAAAAGATTAATTTAGTTGTGATAATACAGAACTGTATTCCCATTTAGAACCTCCAGAGACACAGAAAAGGCCCATGATGCTCAAGGCACGGTATCTGCACAGGGTCACAGGGGGTCGCTCCAAGACTATACCAGATGTCCTCTACCGGTAAGGGTAGGAAGGGGCAGGCCTAGGGCAGAAAGGCACAGAGCCCAGGCCCAGAAAGTACAGAGCCCAGGATCAGAAGGTGCAGAGCCCTGGGCCAGAAGGTACAGAACACAGGCCTGGAACGCACAGAGCCCATACCCAGAATGCACAGAGCTGAAGGCCTGAAAGCACAAAGCACAGGGCCTGAGATCTCAGAGACCAGGGTGGAAAACACAGTGCCAGGGCCAGAGGGCATGAAGCCCAGGGATGGAGGGCAAAGAGCCCAGGACTGGGGGGCACAGAGTCCAGGGCCAGAGGACATGGAGCACAAGGCCAGAGAGAACAAAGTCTAGGACCAGAAAGTGGAGCACCCAGGGCCCAAAAGTACTGATCCCGGGTGAAAAAACACAGAACTCTGAGCTTACACAGAACTCATTTATAGTAACACCTGACACCCTGACACCTGAGCACAAAGCTGTCAAAGATGAAAGAGGGGCACAATCACTCATACAGTGGGTCTAAAAGCTGACAATAGGTTAGGAAGCAAATGAGAGGTATTGGGATATACTTCAGAATCTACCACAGTGAACACATAGAGATATTATGCAGGCCCGGGCCCTATATATATAAATTAGCAGAACTGTTTTTTTCTGTTTGTTTTTTGTTTTGTTTTATTTTTTTCTTTCACACTGTGGCTAGTTCTTTTTGTTGTATTTTCTATTATTGTTCTTTCTTTGTTTTGGTTGGGTTTTTGTGTCTTTGATTTATAATTGTTAGCTTTTGTAACTTGTTTTGTTACTGTATGCATGTATGTTTGTTTGCTCCCTCCCCCATTCCTTTTGAAAACTTCTTTCCTCTTGCCTATCCACACTCTTCTCTCATAAACGTTTTTCTCTTATGTTTTTCTCCCTGTTTTATATTCAAGCTATTTCACATCTCTATACCGAAATACTCTATACTAACTACAAGAATCCTACTAGCTAGAAAGAGAAAATTGATACATTAAGAAAGAATCAGAAAGAGGTCTGGAATGAAATGAGTCAGTAAATGAAATGAAGATAGCAATAGAAATTCTGGAAGATAAGATGAAATGTAAAACAGAATATCACTGTTAGAAGACAGTTCATTCAAAACCAAAAGCATAGCCGGGCGTGGTGGTGCACACTGTAATCCCTGCGCTTGGGAGGCGGAGAGAGGAGGATCACATAGGTTTGAAGCCAGCCTTTCTGGCTTAAGAGACCATGTTTCCAAATAAAAAATATTAAAAAATAGGTCTTGGAGTGTAGCCCAGAGGTAGAAGGGTTTCCAGCAACCCCAGTACCACCAAAATAAACAAACAAACAAACAAAAAACCAAAAGCATGGTCAACAGCATACAGAAGTCATTACAGCAACAAAACCTAAATATCCAACAACTATGAGAAAATATGAAATGTCCTAACATACAGATAAAAGGCATTGAAGAAGGGATAGAGGTACAG
Organism: Muscardinus avellanarius; assembly: GCF_963383645.1. Taxonomy (NCBI): domain Eukaryota; kingdom Metazoa; phylum Chordata; class Mammalia; order Rodentia; family Gliridae; genus Muscardinus; species Muscardinus avellanarius. The sequence continues at coordinate 84,960,953 of NC_137797.1, forward strand.
ACCAAGGGTATTCATAATCTCTTAAGAGAAATAATTTCAGAAGAATTTTCTAAACATGAAAAGAGACTTTGACATACATGTACAGGAAACATACAGAACACCATTAAGATCAAAGAGGGACCTCCCCATACCATGTAATAATCAAAATGACCAACATAGAGGCTAAGGAAAGAATCTTAAAAGCAGTGTTAAGGCCAGGTGTGGTGGTGCATGCTTGTAATCCCTGTGCTTAGGAGGTGGAGACAGGAGGATTGCACAGATTCGAAGCCAGCTTTGCTGGCTTCAGAGACCCTGTTTCCAAATAAAAATATAAAAAACGGGTGTCTGGGAGTGTAGACCAGAGGTAGAAGGGTTTCCAGGAATACCAGTACCACAAAAAAAAGCAGTCCTAACAAAAGAACAGGTGACATAGGTGACATACAAGGGAAAAACAATAAAAATCCCCCCAGACTTTACAACCCAAGTCATGAATGCCAGGAGAGACTGGTATAATATAATCCAGATCTTGAAAGAAAACAACTTCCAGCCAAAACTGCTATATCCAGAGGGTTATTATTCAAAATTGATGGAGAAACAAAAGTGTTTTAAGATAAGCAGAATCTCAAAAAAAATCATGAATAAAAAGCCAAAACTAGACAAAATACTTAAAGAAATAAACAATAAAGAAGAAAAAAGAAGCAAATTTTAGAACCAGATTAAATATTAATTTGATCAGTAGGGCAACTAAGTAAAAAAATAGCATTATATCAAACAGAATATAGAACACAAAATGGCAGGAAACAAAAATCATATTTCCATAATAATCCTGAATGTCAAAAGAATTAACTCACCAATTAAAAGACATAGACTAGCAATGTGGATTAAAAAACATAATCCAAATATATGCTGCTTGCAAGATACTCGCCTTACAGCCAAAGACATTCATAGGATGAAAGTGAAAAGATATATATGCCAATAGAGGCCAAAACCGAGCAGAGGTAGCAATGCTGATATCTAACAAAACAGACTTTAGGCTGAAACATATCAGAAGAGAGAAAGCAGGGCACTTGCTTTTATTAAAAGGAACAATTTACAAAGAAGATATAATGATAGTAAATATTTATGTCCCAAATTTGGGTACATGCACATTTGGAAAACAAACCTTTCAGGACATTAGATCTCAAATAGACCCAAATACAATAATATTGGGAGACTTCAACCCATCGCTCACACCACTAGTTCAATCTTCAAGGCAAAAGATGAGTAAAGACTCTTCAGAACTAAAGAAAATTATAAACTAAATGGACCTAATTGACATATACAGAATATTTCAACCAGTAACAGCAGAATACACATTCTTCTCAGCAGCCCATGGAACCTTCTTCAAAATCCTGGGCCACAAAGCAAGCACCAGCAAATTCAAAAGCTGTACTATAATTACCTGCATCTTTTCAGATCAAAATGGAATGAGCATTGATATCAACAACAGAAACACCAAAAGAAACTATTTAAATACATGGAGATTGAATAATACACTATTGAACGATGAGTGGTTAAGATCAGAAATAAGGGGAGAAATAAAGAAATTCCTGGAAATAAATGAAAATAAAGACACAACTTACCAAAATCTATGGAACACTTTGAAGGTGGTGTTAAAAGAAAAGTTTATAGAATGGAGTGCCCACATAAGAACACAGAATCATCAAATAAACAAACTAATGACACATCTCAAGGACCTAGAAAAACTGCAACAGTCTAATCCCAAAGCCAGAAAAATGCAGGAAATAATTAACATCATAGCAGAAATAAATGAAATAGAGAATAAAAACAATTGAAAGAATCAACAAAACAAAAAGCTGGTCCTTTGAAAAGATTAATAAGATTGACAAACCCTGGCAAACCTAACCAAAAGGAAAAGAGAATCAACTCAAATCATTAAAATCAGAAATGAAAAAGGAGACATCACCACAGAGTGAGGAAATGCAAAGGATTATCAGAAACTATTTCGAAAATTTATACTCTAATAGACTGGAAAACATGGAAGAAATCAGTAGATTTCTAAGCACATATAAACTACCTAAACTGAACCAAGAGGACTTAACAAGCTTAAAGCAACCAATATCAAGCAAAGAAATAGAAACAGCAATAAAAATTCTGCCATCAATGAAAAGCCCAGGCCCAAATGGGTTTCCAGATTAATTCTACAAAACTTTCAGAGAATAACTAATCCCAACACTTCACAACTTGTCCCAGGAAATTGAAAGAGATAGAATTCTCCCAAACTCCCTCTACAAGGCCAGTATTAAAACCAAAACTAAAGATGCCTCAAGAAAAGAAAATTAAGACCAATACCTTGATGAACATAGATGCAAATAGGAACTCTTTTATACTGTTGGTGGAGGTACAAACTAGTTCAGCTGTTGTGGAGATCAGTGTGGAGATTCTTTAGAAAACTGGGAATGAATCCACCATATGATCCAGCTATACCACTCCTTGGTATCTTTCCAAAGGGGTTGAAATCAGAGAACTACAGTAACATATGCATAACCATGTTCATAGCAGCACAATTTGTAATAGCCAAAATATTGAACCAAGCTAGGTCTCCATCAACAGAGGAATGGATTGCAAAATTATGGAAAATACACACAATGGAATTCTACCCAACAATAAAGAAGAACAAAATCATGTCATTCCCAAGAAGATGGAAAGACCTGGAGAACATTATGTTAAGTGATATCAGCAAAGCACAGAAAGAGAAGGAACATATGTTTCCTCTAATATGCTCAAACTAGGGTATATTAGGGATAGCAGAGGGACTCCAGATAATGGAGAGAAACCCTCAGCAAAGCTAGAAAGGAAGGGTAAGAGAGAAAGAAATCTGAGGTTGATTGATGGAGGAGCTACATTTGAATATATGCATAAATATGAACATAGCATGGTCACCTGGATGCTCATTGTTGGAAGGGTGGAAGGGGAAGTGGGAGAGGGCACCAAGTACTGTGTGAATGTATGCCATTGTCAGTATGATACACATTATATGGAATTATAATGTACCAATAAAAAACAACCCTATGAAGCATTAAAAGTTGTTCAAGTCATAACATTGTTGCATGGATCTTCATATAAGTGTTGCTTTTCCCATTTTGTTTTTCATGATGATAAAATTTCACAATGATTGTCTGAATCCACAAGGATCATCTTAAGTAGACTCTTTATGTAAAATATAAATCAGAACCTTAATTATTGGTTCTTTGTTCCAAAACAAGGCATTATCTCCATGATCCAAAAATGTCCTTGAAAATATGTCTACAAAATATCCTTGAATGAGTTGAATCAGAACAAAGGCAGACTGTGCCGGTGCTAAGACGATGTTCAAAGACACAAATCTAAGAATTGTCACAGTGCTTTTTGTTTATTTCTGTGCTTATGCTTATCCTAATAAGCCTATTTCTTTTATGTACTTCCCTTTCTATGACCAAGCTCTTACTTTAGTTATGGTGATATTAAAATAAGGCATACGGTAACATTTTAAAAGCTGGGAAGAAAACAAGTAATTGTCGCATAATAATGCATAAGAGATGCTAGAAGAGGCAGCTGGCCAATGAATAACCCACTTACAGTTTATTATATGTTGTCCCAGTAGCACCGAATGACCCATCAAGACTTAAAAACCTGAATAAGGGAAGCAGAGAGTTAAATTACTTGATTAAGAAGGAGAACGAGGGCAGAGAGATCCAAGGAGTAGTGAATTTTTACACCTAGCAATCTCAAAAAAATTCCAGTCAATAGAGCTCCTAATGAGAAACTAAGACCTGTAGAGTGAAGAAGAGACCCTCTAAACACCCACAAATCTGAAAGTGCTATTGGAAGATATATTTCAAAATAAAGGACTATCACATAATCATGTGGAACCCATGTGTGTTTTCCCAGGTGTTTTAGTCCGTTTTCTGTTGCTAGTAACAAGATACTGTAGACTTTAAAAGTGATAGGGTAAAGAGGCTTCATTGGGTTTAGCTTCTGTGAATGTATGACTACTAGATTGATGGAATTGCAATAATAAATATAGAAATGTTTAAAAGAAGTGTTTCACTAAATTAGCATCAAGACATCAATGATAAAAGTGATAGCTGCATTGGAGCCTGGGACTACAACACCAGTGAGCCACAACACCCTCAGCACAAACACAACTTGGTTGACATGTTGGTGGATCTCAACTGCATCTAAACAAGAGTGCTTTATACAGCTCATTTCCCCTTGCTTTATTCAGCTTTCCCATCACTGTGACCAAAATACCTAGTTCCAGTCAGCATTCTCACTGCGGTAATCCAAAGTACCTGACTATCACAATTTAGAGGAAGGAAGAATTGCTCACTTTCAAGAGATTTCAGGGTTTAACCCACATCAGGCCAGTTACAATAGCAGAATGTAAAACATGGCAATGGGAAGCAGAGAGAAAAAGAGAGCCTGGGCTCTGCTCTCACATCATGGAGGCTGGAAACAAGAAAGAGCAAGCAAGGGGATTCAAGGACATAAGCACAGTCCCCAAGGCCACACCCCCAGGGACCCACCTCCTCCAGCCACACCCCACCCAATAAATCCAAAACAATGGATTTATCCATTCACGAGATTACAACACTCGTGATTTAATTATATTACATTTAAATTTAAACACATGAGTTATTTCTGGGGACATTCTATATTTAAACCATAACACCAGACAAGAACAACTTAGAGGAGGAAAGGCTGCATAAACCTACTGGAGTGGTAGTGCAGCGTTGCTTTCAGAGGGACTCCGCTGTCACATCACAAAGGCCAAAAGCCTGCAGACATACAGAGTCCCAGAGATTAGATCCCCCGTGAGCCACCTCCTCCAGCTGCCCCACTTTGGAGCCTTGCTGCGCTAGTAACAAGCTTCCAACATATGAACTTCTGGGAGATGTTTGAAATCCAAACTATAGCACTGCTGGAGCAAGTATTGCCAGTCTCACCTTTGGATGGCATATCCTTGGAGTTAATTCCATAAATCATCAGTAATACTGACAACAGAGCTGCCAATGGGTGCACAGTCACAGGGTCTCCATTCAAGCCAGAGTGGCTAGTACTTGCTAATCGAAAGTCTCATTTATGATGACATAGAGAGGCAGCTTCAAGATAATATTTCCAATATTTTTATGAGGGGGGTTGAACCCCAGAAGCATTCTACCTCCAAGATATACTCCTGCCCCTTTTTTCTAATTTTTATTTTGAAACATGGTCTCAATAAATTGCTGAGGGCCTCACTAAGTAGCTGAGTCTGGCTGGAAACTACAATCCTTCTGTCTCAGTCTCCCAAGTACTGGGATTAGATGTGTACACCACCTCAGCCAGCCCCAGTATTTTCTGTGAAAATTTTAAAACAGGACTACTGTTTCCACAAGGATGTAAGAAAAGCCAAGAAAAAAAAAATATTGCCTTGAGGTATTATTTTCTTTCCCTGTGTGATAAAACCCAGGACATGATTGATTATTAGGTATAAACAAACCCTTAATATATGAAAATTGATTCTAATTATTCTTATCTTCCACAGACATTGGCTTGATCCCAATGTCAATTTAGCAATGGCCTCTTGCTTCCAAAAAGATTTGGTTTAATTGTAAATCAGAAAGCACAGATTTCCTTTTTCATAAAAAAATCATTTGCTGTTTTTATTTTATCCTCAAGGACTCCAGGTGTGACTCATTAGTAATGATAACAAAGGTCTGCCTTCCTTTTTTATCTTTTGCCACTCTATATATTATTAATCTTTGGAGAAACCAATATTACTGCATAGTCTGACTCTCTTTATATTATCTATTTTACACTCTCTATAGTATTAATCTTTGGAAAATTCAAGTTTCCTTACCATGTTTTATGATGATTATTCAAAGCATTCATCTGTGCAATGGTTTCTGGCTCGTAAATCTCTCTCCAATACAGGGTACAAGAAATTAGAATTTATCTTCCCCAGGGCAAGTCATTTCCTCTAAATCTTCCCATGCCTTCTTTCTTGAACCTAGCCATAAAGAAATTCCCTGACCTACCTTGTCTGATAGCAGATGCTAAGATCCCCATTTCAGAAGGGGTCCTGCCCTTTGCACAGGAAGAAGAAATGCTGCACAGAAGGCCAAGAAGAAGCTGAGCCTTGCTGGGCTTCTCCACCCATCCATTACATGAGATCATGCCTTTTTTCCCTATCACATTTATACATGGCTATCCTAGCTTCAATCATGTCTATGCCAGGAAGTGTCCACTAAAATCCCCAAAGTCTGGGCATGGTGACTCACGCTTATAATCTCAGTACTTGGGAAGCTGAGACAGGAGGATCGCAGGTTCAAGGCCAGCCTTAGCTACTTAGTGAGGCCTTCTGCAACTTAGTGAAACCCTCTTTCAAAATAAAAATTAAAAATAAAGCTGGGGGTGTAGCTTGCATGTAGAACACACCTGGGTTCACTCCCCAGTCCCACACAAAAAAAGAGCCAGGTGTGATGCAAACTTGTAATCCCAGTACTTGGGAGACTGAGACAAGAGGATAGCAGATTCTTGGTCAGCCTCAGCTACTTAGTGAGCTTCTCAGCAACCTAGTGAGATCCTGTTTCAAAAAATAATAATTTAAAGGGATGGAACTGTGGCTCAGATGTAGAATGTCCCTGGAATCAATCACCAGTAACAAAACAAAAACCAAAGGACAGAGTCCCAAGGGTTTCTTGAGAGGGGAACAGTTGGAGGTTCCTGGAAGGCCATATGCATGGAAAGGGCTTGGAAGCCCCATTCCCTTTCCCAGTGCCCTCCCTTTATGGCTCTTCGTCTGCATTTTTTGTAGTGTCTTTTACCAAAAATCACAAACATAGGTAAACATAGGTAAATGTTTCCCTAAGTTCTGTGAGCTCCTTGAGCAAATTAATTGAACCAAGGGGGCGGGGGTCCATGCAACTGCCATTTGAAGAAGGAAGAGCCCTCAGGAACTGAGCCCTCAACCTGTAGGATCTGATGCTATCTCCAGGTAGGTAGTGTCAGAATTTAATCAAAGTAGATAACACCCAGCTGGTGTCTGTTTCTGAATTAATTGCTTGCTTCCTACCTGAAGTATTTTGCATTTGCTATTTCTCTTTGCATTAGTTATCTATTTCTGCATAACAAAATACCCCACACTACATAATTTATAACAAAAAGCAGTTATTATCCCTCAGTTTCTACAGAGTCATAATTTCAGGTCTCTGAAATTTTGTGTGTGCCCAGGTCTCATATAAGGTTGCAGTCTGACCCGCTCGGAATCATCACCTGAAGCCTGGACTAGGGAACAGGAGGTCAAGTTCCAAGATGGCTCACTCATGGCAGGCAGGTGGTACTGCATTGGCAGGAGGCCTCGGTTTTGGGTGATACCTGAATCTCCATAGAGTTGTTCAAATATTCTCATGAAAGGACAACTGGCTTCCCCTGGGAATATTCCAGGAGATTTGCTTCCATCGCTTTTCTCTATTTGACTGGCAACATAGACCCATCCTAATAGCATGTGTGAGATTGTACAAGGGCATAAATACCCGGAGGCAGGGATCCGTGGGATGTGGCTACCATACCCCTTCTCTCAGAACTTGGGGATTTTTCTTAGCTCAGCTTTCCAGGTCTTTACTGAAATGTGACCTCAAAAACATTTTTCTATGTGTCTACCTTGCCTATCACTTTCTATCCCTTTGACTTTCATAGTATTTGTCAATGCTTAAAATTATATCATTTATTCCCTTATCTGTTTAACATTTTATTTGTTCACTGTAATTGTACATGATAGTGAGGTTCGTAGTGGTTCATTCATATATGCTTGTAACATCATTTGGTCCGTTTTCTTCCCTACACCTCCCCTTTCCTCCCTAAACATGACAGTGAGCTTCATATGAAACATCTATCCCCCAAGCTTTGTGATGAGAGGAGCTTTGTCCAGCTTGTTCATGACCATGAATTTACTCTCAGATCTTCATGCTCTTTCACAGTTCACAGCTCCACACAGATAAATACTAACCCTTACCCAAAGGATGCCAAGCTCCATTAGTCATGTTATTATTAATAGCAACTAGAAATAATAATAGTAATAATATAATAATGGTAATAATAATAGTAACAAATATATCTGAGCTCCAATAGTAATATTACTTTTAAGCAAATCAGAATATTTATTAATAAAGTTTTTTATTATGTCTTATGAACAAATTTTGCCTTTCTAAGAGAAATTTACAAGATTTAAGAAATATTTTAATTACCGTGTATAATGATAAAAAGCAAATACTTTAAATTTATAAGTTTTGGATTTTGTGTGTGTGTGGTGCTGGGGATTGAACCCAGAGGCATTCTAACTCTGAGCTAAACCTCAGCCTGATTTTTCATTCTTTAGTTTGAAACAGGGTCTCACTAAGTTGTGGAGGGCCTCACTAAGTAGCAGAAGCTGGCTGCAAACCTGTGATCCTCCTGTCTTAGCCTTCCAAGTACTGGGATTACAAGTGTGAGCCACCACACCCAGCTTTAAATATTTAAGTTTAGTAAGAAACAGTAATAAGGCACAGTGGTACAGGCCTGTAACCCCACCTACTCAGGAGATAGAAGCAGAGGATTCCAAGTTTGTGGCCAGCCTGGGAAGCCTATCGAGACCCTGTCTCAGGATAAAGATAAAAAGATCTGGAGATGTAGCTACTTGACAGTGTAGCATTTGCCTAACCAGCCCAAAGCACTGGGGTTAATCCTCAGTACCACAAAAAAAATAAGAAAAAAAAACAGTAAGCTATCAAAGGAATACTTGAAAACAAATGTAGATGAATAGAGATGTTAGTTTCTGACAGGGACTAATCTTATTAAATGCCATCACATAAGTATTTAATATTTCTAGTTCTTAGAGTACTTAAAACTTCTATATTTCAATATCTTCGTAGATACAATGTACATACATATAAAAGCTACCATTCTGTCACTGAATTAAAGAAAGACATATGCTTGTTTTGAATATATAAATGGTAGTTCTCTGTATTGATGCTGCTTTCTTACCCACATTTCTCTAGCAGGTAAAATTGCAACTTGTCCCTTTCCTATTTAGAAGAATGTAATCAGGGTTAAAGCTTAATACTGAAGTGTCATCTCAAATGCTACAGTCTAGACTCTGCACAAAGAATGATCAGAAATGGTCTGCCCAATGCTCATTTATGCAAGTCATTTGCACCTACTCAGTTAGATTATCCTGGAGATAATCTGCTCAGACTAATAGCTCTTATAGCCAGTGTAATTATTCTGGCTTTAATCCATCTTAATTGAGTAAGAGAGTAGAAATGATTAGTTTGGTCAGTAAATGAACCTCTAAGTTCAAAGTAAGAAAAAGGTCAGGCAGCCAGTGAACGTCTAAGATCAAAGCAATAAAATGATGTACATTCTAAAGCGGATCACTAAATAATTTTTTGACACAGATAATAGAATAATTAAAATGAAAAGAATATTAGAAACTATCTAATGTGCCCTTCCAGCCAAAGCACAAGTGTTCTCCACAACAACTGCCTCTACCTGAGCTATAGATGTGATGGAGATCTCCGCCTCTTAATGTGTTTTTAGAAAATATGTGTTCAAGACAAGCATAGTAGCACATGCCTATAATCCCAATACTTAAGAAGCTGAGTCAGGAGGATTGCAGGTTCCATGACAGCCTCAGCAATGTAGCAAGACTCTCATCAATTTGGAAATACCTTGTTTCAAAACAAAAAATAAAAGGGCTTTGGCTGGCTGGGCGTGGTGGCGCACGCTTGTAATCCCCGCGCTTGGGAGGCTGAGACAAGAGGATCACGCTGGTTCAGAGCCAGCCTCACTGGCTTAAAAGATCCTGTTTCCAAATAAAAAAATATAAAATAGGTCTGGGAGTATATCCCAGAGATAGAAGGGCTTCCAGGAACCCCAGTACCACCAAAGGGGGGGGGGGGCCTTTGGCTATAGCTCAGAGATAGAATGGCCCTGGGTTCAATCCTCAATACCAGAAAAACAAAGCAAAAATATGAAAGAAAATATGGATTCAAATATGTGTTTTATATTGAGCCAAACCATAAAAGCTTCCACTTGGCAGAGCCTACATCTATTCTACAAAATATAATAAAATAAGGCTAGGTTTTCTGCCCTCGACAATACTTTAAGTCACTGGTTCTCCAATGTGGGTGCACACTGGGGTCCTCAAGGATACTTCACTACAGACACCCAGAACCTGCCAATAAAATCCTGCCTTATCATGTCTGGGTGCAGCTTGACCTCCAATGTCCTTAATGTTCTCTATGTGCTTAAAATGCGCAGCAGAGTTGTGAATCATTATATTTTAAAAGAACTATCTTGCCTTCAACACTTTTGATCTTCTCTTACCCAAACAAGTTCTTCCATTTTCCTTTCATTAGTCTTCATTTGACATAATTTCCAGATTGCCTCGACTTAATCCTCTGAATATATTTCATTTCATTTATCAAAGTCTAGTTTTTTTGTTTTTTGTTTTTTTGGTGGTGGTACTGGGGTTCCTGGAAGCCCTTCTACCTCTGGGCTACACTCCCAGACCTATTTTTATATTTTTATTTGGAAACAGGGTCTCCTAAGCCAGCACGCGTGGCTGGCTTCGAACCTGCACAATCCTCCTGTCTCTGCCTCCCAAGCACGGGGAATACAAGCATGCGCCACCATGCCCGGCTAAATCTGTGGGGTTTTTTTTTTTGTTTTTTTTTTGTTTTTTTTTTTTTTGTACGAAGGATTGAACATAGAGAAATTCTACCTCCTAACTCAACCCAGACCTTTTTATTTTTTATTTCAAAACATGGGTTCACTAAGTTACTGAGGCTGATTTTGAACCTGCAATCCTCCTGTTTTAGCCTCTCACATACTGAGATTATAGACATATACTACCATGCCTGGCTAGTCAAAGACTATCTTTAAACATGCAGTTTAAAAGTGTTTCAGTGGTCTGATCAGTACAGAATAACGTTACCATTGCGATTTCTTTTCTTTACATTATGAATTACATCAGTATCCCGAGCCCAGACTAGTGTCTCAATAACTAATGATGCCATAGCAGGCCATGAGCCCACAATCAAATAAGGTCCTGATTCCTTCTCATTTGAATGTGTGTTAAACCAGGAATCCCTATACCTGAATGTACAACGTTGATTTTTTTTTATTATTTCCCGACTTACTTTTATCCCAAATAACCTTTATCTTGTTGGTTCAGTTTCATTCCTTCTAACTTACTATCCTTTAAAAGTATCATTATTCTGAGCCGGGCGCGGTGGCGCACGCTTGTAATCCCAGCATTCAGGAGGCTGGAGGATCACGGCTTGTGGACAGCCTCAGCTACTTAGCAAGGCCCTTCACAACTCATTGAGACCCTGTTTCAAACATAAAAAGACTAAAAAATATGGCTGGGGGTGTAGCTCGGAGGTACAATGCCCCTGGGTTCCATCCCTGGTACCGCAAAAAAAAAAAAAAAAAAAAAAAGCGCTTCATTATTCTGTTTTTCAATGTATTTAATCTCCAGGGGCTGGGATTAGGGTAAGGCAAGTAAGGACCTCAAGTAAGGACCTCACATAAGCATGAAATTGAAGGGGCACCGAGACCCTCAGGAATCAAGATGAATAATATCTCAGCAAATCATTTTTGCTTTTTGGTGCTGGAGATTGAAATTGGAAGTATTCTACCTCTGAGCTACACTACCAGCCTTTTTCATTTTTAATTTCAAAACAGGGTCTCATTATGTTGGAAGCTTTCTCAGGCCACAGCACTGAGGTCATCTCAGACAGGCATGGCTAAACACAGTGTTTCACCTGGTGCAAACAAGTTCCCAAGAACCAGATGAGACTGATAAGCAGTTGTGAACTTTAATGCAACTTCAATATTTCTCAGAATGATTTATCCTTTCCTTCCCTGAACTTAACCTGTGACTGCCTTGCTGGCTCCTGTATTTAATCATTTCCATAATGCTTTGTTTAAATCTTATAAAAAAAAAAAGATGCTGGTTAAAGGAGAGAAGATTTTCTGTCTTCTCCCTAGCCGCCATGTATCTCTGATATTTGACTCCGAGTCATTCATGCACAAAGACTTCTAATCACAACATCTGCACAAGTAGCACTCAAAGGGGAATGTAAAACATGAAGCTTCATTTCCAGTGAATCTCTCACATTCCTTCAGCTGCCAAGTTCATGACCAGCTTAAAAGGAAAATCCCAGGGTTGGGAAAAATGGGAAATAATTTATCTCATATGTCATATTATTCTACTCTGCTTTGCTGCTTGCTTAAACAGGGAGGAAATAATGTCAGTCAGTAGACTAAAAGAGTTATTAGATTGGGTCATGGAAACCTGTCCCTGATTTTCTGATGAAGAAATAATGGACCCCAAAGTGTGAGATCATGTAAGATTAGCTCTAAAAGCACATCAAGGCCAAAGGATAAAAGTACCCGTTACTCTTTTCTACTTGGGCTCTTATTAAAGCTTGCTTAGAACCTTCTTGAAAAACACAAGCTTTTCCTGTAGTTGCTAAAGAGGCTCCTCAATACCAGGCATGCCTTGCCACTGCTCAGCCTTCGGCTCCTCCTCAGCCAGCTGAGGGGTGGGTGTGAAAGTAAAAATAAGGCCAGGCATGGTGGCACATGCTTGTAATCCTAGTACTTTGGAGGCTGAAACAAGAGGATTGTAAGTTCAAGAACACCCTCAAAAATTTAGTGAGTCTCTCAGTAACATAGTGAGACCCTATTTCCAAATATAAAATGAAATCAGTCTAAGGGTGTAGCTCAGAGGTAGAATGACTCTGGGTTCAATTCTCCACAAAAAAATGTATTGTAAGAATGCTGTGAAAAACATCCCCCTCCCTTTATAGAATTAAGTTAGGAAAATCCCTCTCCCCTTATAGAATTAAGATATTAGGATATAGAGTTAAGATATAGAATTAAGTTGGAGTAATGTTAGTAATGTTAAGAGTTGTTTTTGAGAATTAAGATGTTTGGATTTAGAACTTAGAATAAACTTATAAGTTCCTGCGTCTAATAACTGCCTGCTCAAGTTTTGGCTTCTGTAAAACTACTTGCTTACCTCCCATTTACTTTAATGCTAAAAGTTGTTTTAATCTAAAAACCTGGTTTGCTGTTAGAAATTGTCTTAAGGTTAGACTTGTCTTTTAAAATTCTTGTTTTGATGTTAGGAGTCGTTTCTTTAAAGTTTGAAATATTTTTAAAATATTATAAAGTGTTTTAGAGAGTAAAGCTATTTTTCTTGGAAGTGAGTTCTAAGCCTGCCACAGTCTTATCTATAAGAAAACACCTGGCCCTCGTGGGCCGAGCTAAAGGTTACCATAGTAACCAAACCTAAGAGAGATAGACATGCCTTGGCGGGCAGTGATGTAGAAAGGCTGTCCTGTAAAACCATTTGCTGTGATTCAAGTGTGTGTGTGCTTGCTTTTAAAATCATTGGTTGTACTTGTTTACCTTCTTATTTTATTGGTTGTATCCTAATTTTGGCAGGCCATGACATGTGTAACCACTCCCTTCTGGGGCTATAAATTTGGACCCTGGAGTGAGCTCTGGGTCGGCTCTGACCACACCCTTCTGTCAGCGGGACTGAGACTTGGCCAGGGCACTCCCTGGTAGTCAGTTTCCCTAACGGCAGTTAGGCTTGTGAAGGAGTTCCGACCACTGGCTTGCCAGTAAGAGCTGCAGCACAATAAACCCTGCGTGTGGTTTACATCCTTGGTGAGTTCTTCGTTATTGGGGTAAGGGGGCGACTCTCAGATCCTAACAGTATAATTAACAATACTTTTTCTCCTCTGCTAGGTGAATAGTCTTCTAATTTTAAAAAATATTTGACAGCTGGGTGTGGTGGCATATGCTTATAATCCTAGTACTTGGGAAGATCACAGGCCCACAGCCAGCCTCAGCTACCTAGTGAGGCCCTCTGAAATTTTATTCTGTTTTAAAATAAAAAATAAAAATAGAGTTGGGTGTAGCTTGGAGGTAGAATCCCCTGGGTTCAATCCCCAGTATCAAAAAAAAAAAATGATTTGACTCCATGCACTCCGTTATGTATAACAATTAAGAAGGGTCCAGATAGAGCCAGGCGTGGTGGCGCATGCTTGTAATCCCTGTGCATGGGAGGCTGAGACAGGAGGATCGCGCAGGTTCAAAGCCAACCTCAGCTACTGAGTGAGGCTCTCAGCAACTTAGTGAGACCCTGTTTCCAAATAAAATATAAATTGGGTCTGGGAGTATAGCCCGGAGCCCGGAGGTAGAAAGCCTCTGGGTTCGACCCCCAGTACTACCAAAAAAAAAAAAAAAAGAAGACAAAGAAGGGTCCAGATAGGGGTCACAGTGATGTAGATTCTATCTTTCAACAGCTAATGTCTGTATACCCTATTATTCAAGGTCCTGATCCAAATAATAGGCCCTAAGTTGTTAAACAAAAACATGCTCCTTTTTAAATTGTTAAAATGTTCCTTACTCACCCTTTTCTGACTCCTGCTCAAAATAATGTTTGGATTAAAAAATATAGTGAGGGATGTATATCTCAGGCTTTAAAAATTATTATAATTTCATTTTATAATGTTCTTTGTTCTCTTTTACTCTAAGAGTTAATGCTAAGATCCTAGAGCTCTGCATTCTAACTCCTTTCTGGCAAAAAGAAAGGTCTTCTGAAGCAAGCACCAATACAAATTTACAACAGAATGTAGCTTTTTACTATAGTAACTATGGCCTTTTCTTTTTTTTTTTAAGCTCATGGATTTTGACAAATTTATCTGGGTTTGTACTCATATATTTTTTGTTCTGATTAATTTTTTTTTATATCTGGCTCACTTCGGCTTCATGTAACTAGACGATTTCTAGTTCTCTACCTTTGGGGTTCTTTCCCTCCTACTAAGCAGCTATTTAGGGGCTAATTTTCTGTTTAGTACACTAAGAAAGGTGATAAGCGATGGTGATGTCTGATGTAGAGTCCTTCTCAAGGCATGACAAGTAGCCACCTAAATCATTTGATTTAATGTCAATCTTGACTTGTAGACCCTGTTCCAGGCATCCCCTGCTAAAGAAACTTTCATATTTGTGTCCTTTATTTGATAGTCAATTATTCTTTGTGTTGCAGGACAAACTTCTATGATAGGATATATTTTGATATCTAAAACTTTAAATCTGGCACTACATTTAGTAATCTAATGTGAACTAAAAGGTATTTAGATCCATCTTTCTTGTTTCTGTGATTGATTGATTGATTTTATTAATATATATTTATTTGTAAGCCAATTTTGGAACCAGGTAGAAAATAGATAAAACACATATACAAACATACATAAACACAGGGAGAAAACAAATCTTATAACGTTAATTTGCCAGGCATTTTACAAAATGTATTAATGTGACTTTTAGGCAAATACTCTTAATAGACTCAAAAACACTGTCTTTTGTTGATATTAAAAAGCCAAGAATAGCCGGGCGTGGTGTCGCACGCTTGTAATCCCAGCATTTGGGAAGCTGAGAACAGAGGATCACGGTTCGCAGACCGCCTCAGGTACATAGTGAGGCCCTCTGCAACTCAGTGAGACTCAGTTTCAAAATAAAGAATAAAAGAAATAGGGCAGAGGTTATAGCTCAGTGGTAGAATACCCCTGAGTTCCATCCCCAGACCCACCAAAATAAATAAATAAATAAAAATAAAAGCCAAGAATAATAATCCAGGTATGGTGGTGCATGCTTGTAATCCCAGCTTTTAGGAGGCTGAGACAGGAGGATCACAGTTGCAAACAGCCTCAGCTACTTAGTGAGGTCCTTTGCAACTCAGTGAGACCCTGTTTCAAAATTTAGAAAAATTACTTCCGGGAAGATGGTGACTGAGAAAAGCAGTGTTTAGGAGTCCTGCTAACACTCAGTGTCTATTGCTACAAAATCAGTGCTTTTCAGAACCAGAAAACACTATCAGCAGAGAAATAAAAATTGTAAACACAAGGGACAGAGAAAAAGAAGACAGAAGAACAACCAAAGACCAGAAAAGAAACCAGTCTGCATTGCGGCAGCGGAGCCGTGCTGCCACCATCTTCCCTCACAGCACCAGATTCTACAGAGGAAAGGTAAACAAGGAGCTGAAGTGAACAGCTGCGGATCATTTGGGTGTAATTCATCAGTTCTTTCAGCGCAAAGAACATCTAAAACTCCCAGTGGCCAAACTCATCACACCTTCCAGGGACTCAGAACAGAGCTCAAAACCAGAAAAGAAAGATTCTGGCCTCACTGCTGAGGGCACGGCAGCAGCACCATATTGCCAACCATGGTCGAGAGTTCTCCATACCTGCAACAGCTTCAGATCAGCGCACTCAACAACTGTAAGTGAAATTACAGCCCATAAAGGAGAAAACCCAGCACTGCACCCCCAGGGATTTGTGCAGCTTTGATAATCTCCCTGGGTCTGAGATTTTGCAGTCCATCCCAGGAAAGGAGTAGCAGTGGCAGAGACCACACCCTAGTTGCAACTCCCCATGGGAAAACACCCAGCCCAGCACCCCCACAGTCTCACACAGCCTCTATTAACTCCCTGGATCTGAGACTTTGTGATACAACCCAATAAAGAAGTAGTAGCGGCTGAGATTACCACAAACTCAAGATCCAGAGCACCCTAAGTGAAGTTGTGGTGACCCGGGGAAGAACCCAGAGAAGGTACAAACTTCTGAAACATGGGAAAGAATAACAACAATAGAACAATGAACTCCCACAACCCCATAATATCAGAACCTGATAACACAGAAAATCATAGATCTCCAGAAGATCAAATCAGGAAAATAACTGTAGAAATAATACAGAACCTTCTAAAAGAGTTTAGAGAGAGTCTAAAAGAAATAAAGGATGCAATTGAAGTAAAGGCATTGATTCAAACTATAAACAATTGACTAGACCACATGGAGAATAGAATCTCGCTCCTAGAAGATGATCACTTCGAAAACGAACTCATAATTTATTATTTAGAAAAAATAAGCTATCAGCAGGAATTTGACATTGAAGAAATATTGGCCCATTTTAAGAGAGCTAACGTAAGAATAATTGGAATTGAGGAGGGAAAAGAAGGTGAAACCAAAAGGATCAATAATCTCTTCAAAGAAATAATAGTAGAAAATTTTCCAAACATAGAGCTAGAGGTCGATACACAGGTCCAGGAAATTTATAGAACTCCCTTTAGACAGGATCAGAGAAACGGTTCCCCAATGTAGAAGCCAAGCAGAGAATCTTAAAGGCAACAAAAACAAAGGGCCAAATGACATTCAGAGGCAAACCAATTAGAATCACTCCAGACTTCCCAAACCAAGTCATGAAAGCCAGAAGGGCTTGGAGTAGCATATTCCAAACTCTGAAAGAAAACAACTTCCAGCCAAAAATTTCCTACCCTTCAAAACTATCTATCAAATTAGATGGGGAAATAAGTTTCCATGACAAACAGAAACTGGAGGAATTTATGTCTTCAAAACCAGCACTAGAGAAAATACTCAAAGAGATTAACTACAAAGAAATGCACCAATAAAAAAATCTAAAAAATAAAATAAAATAAAGGACATCATGTGCATTTAAAAAAATAAATAAATAAAATAAAATAAAAAATAAAATCCAAAAAAAGAAGAAGAAATAGGTAACACACACCAGAACCAGAGAAACAAGATTTTCCATCCAGCAGACAACTAAGCAAAGAAGAATAAACAGTATTTCAAACAGAAATAAAATCTTAACATGTTAGGAATTAAAAATTATCTCTCAATAGTCACAATGAATGTAAATGGCCTGAATTCCTCAATAAAAGGACATAAAGTAGCAAAATGGATTAAAAACCAGAATCCATCCATCTGCTGCTTACAAGAAATACATTTTACAAGTAAAGATAGTAACAAACTCAAGGTAAAAGGCTGGAGCAAGGTAATTCATGTTAAGTAGCCATCCTATCAAATGTGAAGTCATATTTCACTATAGTTTTATGTGTATTTCCTTAATGATTAGTTATATTGTGATAATGATGAGTGATATTCATGTGTTTATTGGTCATATAAAAATCTTCAGAGATTCATTATCTATTTTAGTCTTTTATCTATTTCTAAATTGTATTGTTTGCTTTTATTGTTACTGATTTTTAGGATTTCAATTTGGAATATTAATATACCTTCAGATATAGCATTTGGAAAATATTTTATCCCATTCTATCAGTAACTTTTAATTCTATTTACATTGTCTTTGGATGTACAATTTTTTTTATTTTTTATGAAGTTTGTTTATTCTTTTGTTGCCTGTGCCTTTGTAATCATATCCAAGAAATCACTGCCAATTTCAATGTTAGGAAGTGTATGACCCAGGTTTTCTTCTAAAACTTTTTTTTAATTTATTTTTATTGGTGCACTATATTCATACATCATAGTGGGATACAAACTTTTGTAGACATACATGCACACATTGCAAAGTCAGCCCCCACCCGATCCCCACCCCATTCTCTCCCTATCCCTCCCTCCCATGCTTGGCTTAGTGGTTGACATCTAGTATTATAGCAATTTATCCAAAATTAGAAATGATAATCTCACATAACAGTTTCATTTGTCTGATACTAAGCTTTTGATGACTTAAAGGTAACATTTCAATATTTCTTTTTGCTTTCTTTCTTACCAGAGAATATTATTTTTCTATTTTTTAGGTGAAACTATCATATATTTGTATATTTATTTTTCAGAAAAAAATCTATCCTAATATGGAATATGGACTTTAGGTACCCAAAACAACCTTGAAAAAGAACAAAGCTAGAAGATATATATTTTCTGATTTCAAACCATATAAAGCTACAATAATTGAAACAGTGTAGTACTATTCTAAAGGCAGATATATAAACCATTGGGGTTAAATAAAAGCCTAGAGCTAAATTCTTCCCTATATTGTCAAGTTATTTTTGACAAGGTTTCCACGAACATTTGGTGGTGGAAATAATAATCTTTTAACTAAATATTGTTGAAAAATAATAATTACATGGAAAAGAATAAAATTGGACCCTTACCTAATCCCATATACAAATATTAACTCAAAATAGATAAAAGACCTAAATATAAATCTTAAGACTATAAACTTTTAGGAGAAAATCTGGGTCATAAAACCTCACAACATTGAAATTGGCAGTGATTTCTTGGTTATGATTTCAATGGCACAGGCAACAGAAGAGTATACAAACTCCCTAAAAAATAAAAAACATATTGTATATCCAAAAACAATGTAAACAGAGTTAACAGTTACTAATAGAATGGGATAAAATATTTCCAAATGCTATATCTGAAGGTATATTAATATTCCAACTAGAAATCCTAAAAATTAACAACAATAAAGGCAAACAATACCCTTTAGAGATAGGTAAAAGACTAACATAAAGAATGAATCTCCACAGATAATTAATCTTAGTTGTCTGTTGGATGGAAAATCTTGTTTCACTAGTTCTGGTGTGTGTTACCTATTTCTTCTTTGTAGTTAATCTCTTTGAGTATTTTCTCTAGTGCTGGTTTTGAAGACATAAATTCCTTCAGTTTCTGTTTGTCATGGAAGCTTCTTATTTCTCCATCTAATTTGATAGAAAGTTTTGCTGGGTAGGAAATTTTTGGCTGGAAGTTGTTTTCTTTCAGAGTTTGGAATATGTTACTCCAAGCCCTTCTGGCTCTCATAACTTGGTTTGGGAAGTCTGGAGTGATTCTAATTGGTTTGCCTCTGAATGTCACTTGGCCCTTTGCTTTTGTTGCCTTTAAGATTCTCTGCTTGGCTTCCACATTGGTCATTTTGACAATGATGTGGCGTGGGGATCCTCTTCTCCGATCCTGCCTAAAGGGAGTTCTATAAGTTTCCTGGACCTGTGTATCAACATCTTGCTCTATGTCTGGATAATTTTCTGCTATTACTTCCTTGAAGAGATTGTTGATCCCTTTGGTTTCACTTTCTTTTCCCTCCTCTATTCCAATTATTCTTAGGTTAGCTCTCTTAAAATGGGCCCATATTTCTTCAATATCAGATTCCTGCTGTCAGATATTTTTTTCTAGATTAGAAACTATGCGTTCAGTTTTGGAATGATCATCTTCTAAGAGTGAGATTCTGTTCTCCATGTGTTCTAATCGGTTGTTTGTGCTTTGAATTGAGGCCTTTACTTCATTAATTGCATCCTTTATCTCTTTTTGGCTCTCTCTGAGTTCTTTTCGAAGCACCTCTATTATTTCTACAGTTATTTTCCTGATTTGATCTTCTAGAAATCTCTGATTTTCTGTTTTTTCAGGTTCTGATGTTGTGGAGTTGTGGGCATTTATTGCTCCAGTATTATTCCTCTTTCCCATGATTTCGGATCTTAGTGCCTTCTCTGGGTTCTTCCCTTGGGTCACTCTGACCTCACTTAAGGTGTTCTGGATCTTGAGTCAGTAGTATCTCAGACCCCACTACTCCTTTACTGGGTTTTATCACAGAGTCTCCGACCCAGAGAGTCGATAGAGGCTGCTTTAGACTGTGGGGGGTGTCAGCTTGCACGTTCTCCTATGGTGTGATATCTCTGACACCGCCCCTCCCCCACTGGGTCAAGTCCCAGGGAGTACAGTACTGGGATTTCTCCTCTGTGGCCCGCAGTTTGACTCACTGTTCTTGAGTACACAGATGTAGCTGTACTGGCCTCGCTGAATTCACTGCTGCTGCCGCCAGTGACAATATGGCGCCGCTGCTACGCCCTCGGCTATGGGGCTGGCATTTTTCTTCTTGGTTTTGATTTCCACTCTGAATCACTGCAGCGTGTGCTGAGCTCGGCCACTGGGAGCTTTAGATGCCCTCTGCACCGAGAAATCCCGCCTGGCTGTTCCGCAGCGGTTCACCTCGGCTTGCTGTGGCCGTCCCATGAATTCGCCGGTGCCGCCGGCAGTATGGCGCTGCTGCCGCGTCCTCGGGCGCAAGGCCGGTGTATCTCCTCTGTGGCTCTGTTCTCAGTCCGCTTTCTCTCTGGAGCTTGGTGATTTTTTTTTGTTTCTCTGGTGATTGTGTTTTCTGGCTATGAAAGGCGCTGATTTTGTGGTAATGGAGATTTGTTGTTAGCAGAGCTCTTAAGCCCTGCTTTTCTCGGTCGCCATCTTCCCGGAAGTCCCTAAAACTTTATAGTCTGAAGGTCTTTTATCTATTTTGAGTTAATATTTGTATATGGTGTTAGGTCAGGGTCCAATTTTATTCTTTTTCATGTAATTATTATTTTTCAACAATATTTAGTGAAAAGATTATTATTTCCTTCACCAAATGTTCTTGGAAATCTTGTTAAAAATAACTTGACCATATATGGAATAATTTATTTCTAGGCTTTTTATTTTACTCCACTGGTTTATATATCTGCCTTTATAGCAGTACTATATTGTACTTATTATAGCTTTATAAGGGTTAAAATCAGAAAATGTACATCTTTTAGCTGTGTTCTTTTTTGAGATTGTTTTGGATATTTAGAGTTCATATTTCATGTTAGGATATATTATTTTTCTGAAAAAAAATAAATGTATGATAGTTTAACCTTAAAATAATCCTCTGATAAGAAGGAAAACAAGAAAGAAATATTGAAATGTTATCTCTAAGTGATCAAAATTTTGATATCAGACAAATGAATCTGTTATGTGAGATTATCATTGTTAATTTTGGATAAATTGCTATAATATTAAAAATAAATAAAATTTAAAACATAAAAATAAATAAAATTAAAAATAAAAATTAATAAATAAATACAAACAAAAAATAGAGCTGGAGATGTACCTTGGAGGTAGAATGCCCCCAAGTACTGCAGAAAAATAAAATAAATAAGCCAAAAATAAGGCGGTTATAGTAGTGAACATTTGTAATTCCAGTACTTGGGAGCCTGAGGCAGAAGAATCCTGGCTAGTAGCCAGGCTAAGCTATTTTGTGAGGCCTTCCACAAATTAGTGAGACCCTGTTTCGAAATAAAGAATAAAAAAATAGGGCTGAGGGTGAAGCTCAGAGGTATAATGCTCCTGGGTTTAATCCCTGGTGCCAAAAAAAAAGAGAATATTCTAATTTACTTATACACAATTTAGATTATTTTTCTTTTTTAATTTTTTATTGGCATATTGTAGTCATACATCTTAATGGGGCACAAGATGGTAGAGGCATACATGCACACATCATTCATTTAGCCCTTCCACAATTCCCACCCCACTCCCTTTCCACACCCTCCTTCTCATATTTGGCTTAGTGATTGAGTTGATATTTTTGTGAATGTATGTCATATGCATTAGGAAATTTACCTTTTCTCCCTCCCATCCTCCTCAGTTAGGTTGCCTTGTTAATAAAGATAGACTTTTAATGAAAACTTTTATCATTTTGTTTAATTTACCCACTTTAATCCTTGTTTTAGATTATCTATTAAAAACCAAGATATCAAACAATCACAGTTAGCATCTTAAGAATTTTTTCATGTAATGAAGACTTTTCCCTGCTAAAGAGACACATAATGAATAATATAAAACAACTATTAAAATGTATAATCTAAAGCAACTATTAAAATGGGTAAATTAAATAAATACAAATGGTAAAAATCTTTCATTAAAATGTCTATCTTTAAAAATAATCTAAATTGTGGATAAGTATGTTTAAATATAAAGTATTTTTGGCTTTTTAGCATCAACAAAAGACAGTACTTTTGAGTCTATTAAATGCATTTGTCAGCCAAGCATGTTGGCATATGCTTGTAATCCCAGCAGGGTCGCAGGGTTGCAGGGTCACGGCCAGCCTCAGCTACTTAGTGAGACCCTCCACAACTTAGTGAGACCCTGTTTCAAAATAAAGAATAAAACAGGGCCGAGTGTTTAGCTCAGAGGTAAAATGCCCCTGGGTTCAATCCCAAATCCTGAAAATAAAAATGTTTGTCTAAAGGTAACTTTTTTCTCAGAGGTAAAGGCAAAAGTTTATTAAGGAAAAGTGAGGCTACCCATGCAAGCAAGAGCACAGGCCAGCTGGAGAGGGTGAGAGGCCCTAGGGGTCTCTGGGACCCTTCCTTTTTTGGGATTCTACAGAGGGGGAGGTGACTAGGGGCACATGACTGAACTTGGAGTCTGAGCTTTCACCCAAAATCAATGGGTGGTGGCTGAATGTATCTGACCTTGTCTCTCCTAATGGATCCTTTGTCTTAAAAGTCACATTTAATACATACTTTCTATGATTAAAACAAGTGAGTTTTTCTAAATTATTGATGTGTTCTTTGTAAAGTTCCACAAAAACTAGCCTAAATATTTCCATTTTATTAATGCAATTTCCTGTCTTATGCTATCTCTGTTTTATATATTTAAAACAATATGATTTTCTGCTCTTAACATTTTCCAAAAACTGATTGTGTCTTTTCACGATAATCTCTTGTGTTTACTGTCATTTTTAGCTCTTTGACTACTTTGCAAGCTACATCTTAGTAAAATCAGGGTCTAAATGTCTGTATTTTACACCTGTTTAATGATGACATAACCCAGGCTAAATAAAAACTATAACTTTGGGTTAATAGTACATCTTATATATCTGTGACTATAGATGTGTATACATCATCTGAGGGCTAAATATGCTATGCATCTGGGGTTTATCTAAATATATCATAAAGGCTTATAGTATTAGATATATGGGTTTTATATACATACAAAACAACCAGTAATTGATCTCTTTATGCAATATATATTACATCTGATGTTTAGTACCATTCAAAAATCCCTGCCATTTAATATCTGGTTTCCATCTATTTGCTTTCACTAATGTATTATTATTGTACATAGAGATACAGCTAGGCATGGAGGTGACACACACTTGTAAATCTAGTATTTGGGAGACTGAGTCAGGAGGATTATAGATTCGCAGCCAGCCTCAGCTATTTAGTGAGGCCCTTTGCAACTCAGTGAGACCTTGTTTCAAAAATAAAGAATTAAAAAATAGGGCTGAGGGTGTAGCTCAGAGGTAGAATGCCCCTGGGTTTCATCCCCAGTACCACAAAAAAATTAATAAAAAATAAAAGAGATACAATCATCCATCAGCTAATAATCCTGTTTCTGATCATTAACACTGTTCTCTAAAGCTATTTTTTTATTTGTTAGTGTTGTTACCCTACATAAATACAGAAATAGTTTTTTATAGAAAACTATAATTACAGTTTTCTAACTGAGAAGTAAATTCTGAATTTTGCCCCAATAATAAGGTTTATTAATATAAATGCAACTGTGATATTAATTATAACTCTTTTGTAAGTTAAATGTATTTATATTTTCTAGGTATCTTCTAAAATGCAAAGCTTAAGAGGACAGTTTACCAAACTAATGTCCTTTAAGCAAAAATTATCAATAGTGATTTATATTTATATATAAATAATTGTATTGTGACCATCTTTATTTTTTTAATTAATTTATTTTTTAAATTTGTGCATTGTAGTCATATATCAATCACATTGGAGTACAAGACTTGAGAGGATATACAAGCACACATCATCCAATTAGCCCTCCTCCAGCCCCCATCCCATTCCCTCCCCCTCCCTCCATCCCACACTTCTTTGGTGATTTACTTTGATACATTTGTTTGTGTACCTCCTGCGTTTTAAAGAGGCTCCGTCCTCCAGTATTACATACCCTCTGATTGGTCACATTAGTTGCTTCACTATAGGGCCCTTTCTATAGCTCAACCTCTTCCATTTGCCCTTTTCCTCCTAGTTATTGATGATTAAGAGAAGCGTCTGATTTATATTTTCTGCGATATTTCTCTGTGCATGCTGCGTTGCAAGTACCGATCTCACTCTTGACGGTCCCAGTAGTGGCCTGGCTACTCAGTGGACTGATCCAGACCTCGCTGACTCAAGCAGCGGCCTTGCCTCATGAGAGGCCCCAGGTCTAGTCTTGCTGGCCCCTGCACCGGTTTAACCCCTAAGCTGGCTTCGGTCCCGGCCTTGGAGGCCGCAGGAGTGGTCTTGCCTCACGGCAGGCTCCAATGCCGGCCTTGCTGGACCCAGCATCGGCCTCACCCCTCGGCAGGCTCCAATCCCGGGCTCAGAGGCCCCAGTACCAGCCTTGCCTCATGGCAGGCTCCGGTGCCGGCCTCGCTGGCCCCAGCACCGGCCTAATCCCTCGGCAGGTTCTGTTCCCGGGTTAGGAGGCCCCAGCACTGGTCATGCCTCAAGGCAGGCTCCCATGCTGGCCTCGCTGGCCCCAGCACCGGCCTAACCCCATGGCAGGCTCTTGTCCTGGCCTCAGAGGCCCCAGTACCGGCCTTGCCTCACGGCAGGCTCCGATGCCGGCCTCACTGGCCCCAGCACCGGCCTAACCCCTCGGCAGGCTCCGATCCTGGCCTCGGAGACCGCAGCACTGGACATGCCTCAAGGCAGGCTCTGATGCCGGCCTCGCTGGCCCCAGCACCGGCCTAACCCCTCGGCAGGCTCTTATCCTGGCCTTGAGGCCTCAGTACCGGCCTTGCCTCAAGGCAGGCTCCGATGCCGGATTCGCTGGCCCCAGCACCGACCTAACCCCTCGGCAGGCTCTTATCCGGGCCTTGGAGGCCCCAGTACTGGCCTTGCCTCACGGCAGGCTCCGATGCCGGCCTTGCTGGCCCCAGCACTGTCCTAACCCTCGGCAGGCTCTTATCCTGGCCTCGGAGGCCCCAGTACTGGCCTTGCCTCAAGGCAGGCTCCGATGCCGGCCTCGCTGGCCCCAGCACCAGCCTAACCCCTTGGCAGGCTCTGATCCCGGATTTGGAGGCCCCAGCACTGGTCATGCATCAAGGCAGGCTCCGATGCCAGCCTCGCTGGCCCCAGCGCCGGCCTAACCCCTCAGCAGGCTCTTATCCTGGCCTCGGAGGCCCCAGTACTGGCCTTGCCTCAAGGCAGGCTCCGATGCCGGCCTCACTGGCCCCAGCACCAGCCTAACCCCTTGGCAGGTTCCGATCCCGGATTTGGAGGCCCCAGCACTGGTCATGCATCAAGGCAGGCTCCGATGCTGGCCTCGCTGGCCCCAGCACCGGCCTAACCCCTCAGCAGGCTCTTATCCTGGCCTCGGAGGCCCCAGTACCGGCCTTGCCTCACGGCAGGCTCCGACGCCACCTCGCTGGCCCCAGCACTGGCCTAACCCCTTGGGCAGGCTCCGATCCTGGCCTCGGAGACCCCAGCACTGGTCATGCCTCAAGGCAGGCTCCCATGCTGGCCTCGCTGGCCCCAGCACCGGCCTAACCCCTTGGCAGGCTCTTGTCCTGGCCTCAGAGGCCCCAGTACTGGCCTTGCCTCACGGCAGGCTCCGATGCCGGCCTCACTGGCCCCAGCACCGGCCTAACCCCTCGGCAGGCTCCGATCCTGGCCTCGGAGGCCCCAGCACTGGTCATGCCTCAAGGCAGGCTCCGATGCCGGCCTCGCTGGCCCCAGCACCGGCCTAACCCCTCGGCAGGCTCTTATCCTGGCCTTGAGGCCTCAGTACCGGCCTTGCCTCAAGGCAGGCTCCGATGCCGGATTCGCTGGCCCCAGCACCGACCTAACCCCTCGGCAGGCTCTTATCCTGGCCTTGGAGGCCCCAGTACTGGCCTTGCCTCACGGCAGGCTCCGATGCCGGACTTGCTGGCCCCAGCACTGTCCTAACCCTCGGCAGGCTCTTATCCTGGCCTCGGAGGCCCCAGTACTGGCCTTGCCTCAAGGCAGGCTCCGATGCCGGACTCGCTGGCCCCAGCACCGGCCTAACACCTCGGCAGGCTCTTGTCCTGACCTCGGAGGCCCCAGTACCGGCCTTGCCTCAAGACAGGCTCCAATCCCGTCCTCGGAGGCCTCAGCACCGGCCTTGCCTCACGGCAGGCTCCAATGCCGGCCTTGCTGGCCCCAGCATCGGCCTTGCCTCAAGGCAGGCTCCGATGCCGGCCTCGCTGGCCCCAGCACCAGCCTAACCCCTTGGCAGGCTATGATCCCGGATTTGGAGGCCCCAGCACTGGTCATGCATCAAGGCAGGCTCCGATGCTGGCCTCGCTGTCCCCAGCACCGGCCTAACCCCTCAGCAGGCTCTTATCCTGGCCTCGGAGGCCCCAGTACTGGCCTTGCCTCACGGCAGGCTCCGATGCTGGCCTCACTGGCCCCAGCACCGGCCTAACCCCTCGGCAGGCTCTTATCCTGACCTCGGAGGCCCCAGTACCGGCCTTGCCTCAAGGCAGGCTCCAATCCCGGCTTCGGAGGCCTCAGCACCGGCCTTGCCTCACGGCAGGCTCCAATGCCGGCCTTGCTGGCCCCAGCATCGGCCTTGCCTCAAGGCAGGCTCCGATGCCGGCCTCGCTGGCCCCAGCACCAGCCTAACCCCTTGGCAGGCTCCGATCCCAGATTTGGAGGCCCCAGCACTGGTCATGCATCAAGGCAGGCTCCGATGCCGGCCTCGCTGGCCCCAGCACCGGCCTAACCCCTCGGCAGGCTCTTGTCCTGGCCTCGGAGGCCCCATTACTGGCCTTGCCTCATGGCAGGCTCTGATGCCGGCCTCGCTGGTCCCAGCACCGGCCTACCCCCTCGGCAGGCTCCGATCCTGGCCTCGGAGGCCCCAGCAATGGTCATGCCTCAAGGCAGGCTCTGATGCCGGCCTCGCTGGCCCCAGCACCAGCCTAACCCCTCGGCAGGCTCCGGTCCCATCCTCGGAGGCCCCAGCACTGGCCTTGCCTCACGGCAGGCTCCGATGCTGGCCTCGCTGACCCCAGCACCAGCCTAACCCCTCGGCAGGCTATTATCCTGGCCTCAGAGGCCCCAGTACCGGCCTTGCCTCATGGCAGGCTCCGATGCCGGCCTCGCTGTCCCCAGCACTGGCCTAACCCCTCGGCAGGCTCCGATCCTGGCCTCGGAGGCCCCAGCACTGGTCATGCCTCAAGGCAGGCTCCGATGCCGGCCTCACTGGCCCCAGCACCGGACTAACCCCTCGGCAGGCTCTAGTCCTGACCTCGGAGGCCCCAGTACCGGCCTTGCCTCAAGGCAGGCTCCAATCCCGGCCTCGGAGGCCTCAGCATCGGCCTTGCCTCAAGTCAGGCTCCGATGCCGGCCTCACTGGCCCCAGCACCAGCCTAACCCCTTGGCAGGTTCCGATCCCGGATTTGGAGGCCCCAGCACTGGTCATGCATCAAGGCAGGCTCCGATGCTGGCCTCGCTGTCCCCAGCACCGGCCTAACCCCTCAGCAGGCTCTTATCCTGGCCTCGGAGGCCCCAGTACCGGCCTTGCCTCACGGCAGGCTCCGATGCCGGACTCGCTGGCCCCAGCACCGGCCTAACCCCTCGGCAGGCTATTATCCTGGCCTCGGAGGCCCCAGTACCGGCCTTGCCTCACGGCAGGCTCCGATGCCGGCCTCGCTGGCCCCAGCACCGGCCTAACCCCTCGGCATGCTCCGATCCTGGCCTCGGAGGCCCCAGCACTGGTCATGCCTCAAGGCAGGCTCCGATGCCGGCCTCACTGGCCCCAGCACCGGCCTAACCCCTCGGCAGGCTCTTATCCTGGCCTCAGGCCCCAGTACCAGCCTTGCCTCAAGGCAGGCTCCGATGCCAGACTTGCTGGCCCCAGCACTGTCCTAACCCTCGGCAGGCTCTTATCCTCGCCTCGGAGGCCCCAGTACTGGCCTTGCCTCAAGGCAGGCTCCGATGCCGGACTCGCTGGCCCCAGCACCGGCCTAACACCTCGGCAGGCTCTTGTCCTGACCTCGGAGGCCCCAGTACCGGCCTTGCCTCAAGGCAGGCTCCAATCCCGGCCTCAGAGGCCCCAGTACCGGCCTTGCCTCAAGGCAGGCTCCAATCCCGGCCTCGGAGGCCTCAGCATCGGCCTTGCCTCAAGGCAGGCTCCGATGCCGGCCTCACTGGCCCCAGCACCAGCCTAACCCCTTGGCAGGTTCCGATCCCGGATTTGGAGGCCCCAGCACTGGTCATGCATCAAGGCAGGCTCCGATGCTGGCCTCGCTGTCCCCAGCACCGGCCTAACCCCTCAGCAGGCTCTTATCCTGGCCTCGGAGGCCCCAGTACCGGCCTTGCCTCACGGTAGGCTCCGATGCCGGAATCGCTGGCCCCACACCGGCCTAACCCCTCGGCAGGCTCTTTTCCTGGCCTCGGAGGCCCCAGTACCGGCCTTGCCTCACGGCAGGCTCCGATGCCGGCCTCGCTGGCCCCAGCACCGGCCTAAACCCTCGGCAGGCTCCGATCCTGGCCTCGGAGGCCCCAGCACTGGTCATGCCTCAAGGCAGACTCCGATGCCGGCCTCACTGGCCCCAGCACCGGCCTAACCCCTCGGCAGGCTCTTATCCTGGCCTCAAGGCCCCAGTACCAGCCTTGCCTCAAGGCAGGCTCCGATACCGGTTCGCTGGCCCCAGCACTGGCCTAACCCCTTGGCAGGCTCCGATCCCAGATTTGGAGGCCCCAGCACTGGTCATGCATCAAGGCAGGCTCCGATGCCGGCCTCGCTGGCCCCAGCACCGGCCTAACCCCTCAGCAGGCTCTTATCCTGGCCTCGGAGGCCCCAGTACCGGCCTTGCCTCACGGCAGGCTCCGATGCCACCTCGCTGGCCCCAGCACTGGCCTAACCCCTTGGCAGGATCCGATCCTGGCCTCGGAGACCCCAGCACTGGTCATGCCTCAAGGCAGGCTCCCATGCTGGCCTCGCTGGCCCCAGCACCGGCCTAACCCCTTGGCAGGCTCTTGTCCTGGCCTCAGAGGCCCCAGTACTGGCCTTGCCTCACGGCAGGCTCCGATGCCGGCCTCACTGGCCCCAGCACCGGCCTAACCCCTCGGCAGGCTCCGATCCCTGCCTCGGAGGCCGCAGCACTGGTCATGCCTCAAGGCAGGCTCCGATGCCGGCCTCGCTGGCCCCAGCACCGGCCTAACCCCTCGGCAGGCTCTTATCCTGGCCTTGAGGCCTCAGTACCGGCCTTGCCTCAAGGCAGGCTCCGATGCCGGATTCGCTGGCCCCAGCACCGACCTAACCCCTCGGCAGGCTCTTATCCTGGCCTTGGAGGCCCCAGTACTGGCCTTGCCTCACGGCAGGCTCCGATGCCGGCCTTGCTGGCCCCAGCACTGTTCTAACCCTCGGCAGGATCTTATCCTGGCCTCGGAGGCCCCAGTACTGGCCTTGCCTCAAGGCAGGCTCCGATGCCGGCCTCGCTGGCCCCAGCGCCGGCCTAACCCCTCAGCAGACTCTTATCCTGGCCTCAGAGTCCCCAGCACCGGCCTTGCCTCATGGCAGGCTCTGATGCCGGACTCGCTGGCCCCAGCACCGGCCTAACCCCTCGGCAGGCTCTTGTCCTGGCCTCGGAGGCCCCAGTACCGGTCTTGCCTCACGGCAGGCTCCGATGCCGGCCTCGCTGGCCCCAGCACCGGCCTAACCCCTCGGCAGGCTCCGATCCTGGCCTCGGAGACCCCAGCACTGGTCATGCCTCAAGGCAGGCTCCGATGCCGGCCTCACTGGCCCCAGCAACGGCCTAACCCATCGGCAGGCTCTTATCCTGGCCTCGAGGCCCCAGTACTGGCCTTGCCTCAAGGCAGGCTCCGATGCCGGATTCGCTGGCCCCAGCACCGACCTAACCCCTCGGCAGGCTCTTATCCTGGCCTCGAGGCCCCAGTACCGGCCTTGCCTCACGGCAGGCTCCGATGCCGGCCTTGCTGGCCCCAGCACCGGCCTAACCCTTCGGCAGGCTCTTATCCTGGCCTCGGAGGCCCCAGTACTGGCCTTGCCTCAAGGCAGGCTCCGATGCCGGCCTCGCTGGCCCCAGCGCCGGCCTAACCCTTCAGCAGGCTCTTATCCTGGCCTCGAGGCCCCAGTACTGGCCTTGCCTCAAGGCAGGCTCCGATGCCGGCCTCACTTGCCCCAGCACCGGCCTAACCCCTCGGCAGGCTCTTATCCTGGCCTCGGAGGCCCCAGTACCGGCCTTGCCTCAAGGCAGGCTCCGATGCCGGCCTTGCTGGCCGCAGCACCGGCCTAACCCCTCGGCAGGCTCTTATCCTGTCCTTGGAGGCCCCAGTACCGGCCTTGCCTCACGGCAGGCTCCGATGCCGGCCTCGCTGGCCCCAGCACCGGCCTAACCCCTCGGTAGGCTCTTATCCTGGCCTTGAGGCCCCAGTACCGGCCTTGCCTCAAGGCAGGCTCCGATGCCGGCCTCGCTGGCCCCAGCGCCGGCCTAACCCCTCAGCAGGCTCTTATCCTGGCCTCGAGGCCCCAGTACTGGCCTTGCCTCAAGGCAGGCTCCGATGCCGGCCTCGCTGGCCCCAGCACCGGCCTAACCCCTCGGCAGGCTCCGATCCCCGCCTCGGAGGCCCCAGCACTGGTCATGCCTCAAGGCAGGCTCCGATGCCGGCCTCGCTGGCCCCAGCACCGGCCTAACCCCTCGGCAGGCTCTTATCCTGGCCTCGGAGGCCCCAGTACCGGCCTTGCCTCACGGCAGGCTCCGATGCCGGATTCGCTGGCCCCAGCACCAGCCTAACCCCTCGGCAGGCTCTTATCCTGGCCTCGAGGCCCCAGTACCGGCCTTGCCTCAAGGCAGGCTCCGATGCCGGCCTCACTGGCCCCAGCACCAGCCTAACCCCTCGGCAGGCTCCGATCCCGGCCTCGGAGGCCCCAGCACTGGTCATGCCTCACGGCAGGCTCCGATGCCGGCCTCGCTGGCCCCAGCACCGGCCTAACCCCTCGGCAGGCTCCGATCCCGGCCTCGTAGCCCAGCACTGGTCATGACTCAAGGCAGGCTCCGATGCCAGCCTCACCGGCCCCAGCACCGGCCTAATCCCTTGGCAGGCTCTTATCCTCGCCTCGAGGCCCCAGTACCGGCCTTTCCTCATGGCAGGCTCTGATTTCAGCCTCACTGGCCCCAGCACCGGCCTAACCCCTCAGCAGGCTCCGGTCCCGTCCTCGGGGGCCCCAACACTGGCCTTGCCTCACGGCAGGCTCCGATGCCAGCCTTGCTGACCCCAGCACCGGCCTAACCCCTCAGCAAGTTCCGGACCCGACCTCGGAGGCCCTAGCACAAGCCTTGCATCATGGCAGGATCCAATGCCGGCCTCGCTGGCCCCAGCATCGGTCTAACCCCTCTGCAGGTTCCAATCCCAGCCACGGAGGCCTCAGTAGTGGCCTTGCCTCACAGCAAGCTCCGATGTCGGCCACTGGCCCCGGCGCCCGCCTAACCCCTCAGCAGGTTCCGATCACTGTCTCTGTGGTTATTATTTCAAAGGTTCCAGTTGTAATGTATCAGATCTCTGCCTCCCCGAATATTGGCCACTGGCATTGCCACTGCCTCCACCGTTTCAAATCCTTCCCAGGCTCTTTTTCCACTCTGAATGTTGTCCAGTGTTCCTAAGCATGCGTGATGGTATCATTCAACATTTGGTGTAATTTCTCCAAAAAAATAAAGTTGGTAAGATCCGGTTTCTGCTTCTCCTGAATACAAGTCTCCACCACCATCGCGGAGAACTCTTTCAACACCGCATTTCTCCTTGGTCTCCGCTAAACTCTCTCCTTATATGTGATGTCTGAGATTCTTAACAATATAGAGAAATAGCAGTCCTCTTTCACAGCGAATTTTTCCATAAGTTCTAGTGCATTTAGATAAGTTTTGTCTGCATCTCCAGTGTCCTGGCATCCATAACGGCTTTCTTACCACCTCTCCGATATTTTTCTTTATCTTTTTCTGTTCTGGGCCCGGTTTCTCCAGGGGTCTGGCGTGCTACTCGCAGTTCGGCCCGGGGCCCAGAATCCCGCGACCCGGGCCCCAGCTGGCGTGCCCCGCGCGCAACCCCTGCCCAGAACCCAGCATCTTACTGGGCCTGGTTTCTCCAGGGGTCTGGCGTGCTACTCGCAGTTCTGCCTGGGGCCCAGAGTCCCGCGACCCGAGCCCCATCTGGCGTGCCCAGCCCGCGACCCCCGCCCAGAACCCAGCGTCTTACTGGGCCTGGTTTCTCCAGGGGTCTGGCGTGCTATGAGCAGTTTGGCCGGAACCCAGAGTCCCGCGACCCGGGCCCCAGCTGGCGTGCCCTGTGCTCGACCCCCGCCCAGAACCCAGCGTCTTACTGGGCCTGGTTTCTCCAGGGGTCTGGCGTGCTACTCGCAGTTCGGCCTGGGGCCCAGAGTCCCGCGACCAGAGCCCCATCTGGCGTGCCCAGCCCGTGACCCCCGCCCAGAACCCAGCGTCTTACTGGGTCCGGTTTCTCCAGGGGTCTGGCGTGCTACGCGCAGTTCGGCCGGGGCCCAGAGTCCCGCAACCCTTGTGACCATCTTTAAACAAAGATAACTAGAGGTCAAACATTTGGCATTCCAAATCATGCCACTTTGATTTCAAATTGTATATTAACAATACTTACATACAAATACAAATTTAAATAAAATTTTATGTAATCAGATTTATCAAAACTATTATACAAGCTCAATTTATTTTGTCTCTAATAGTTTTTATTTATATTTCCTTATATATATTTGTAATTGTTGTCTATTAACATTATAGATATACAACTTCTAACAAAATAACCTAAACAATGCTTTACTAGTTGTTATCTAAAAAAAACTAATTATAATATTGACCTCAATTTGAAAAATCTTTCTAAAACAAAAAAGGGAATTTAGAGTCATGAATCCGCTAAAAATTCCTTATCTTTTGCCTTATTACACGTAATTTTTTTTAATTGGTGATGATTTGTTTACAGGGTCTCAGCGGGATGCAATAGAAACTCATTCACCAACTCAATTTGTTCCTCAGATTTTCTGGAAGAATCCCGTGGATGGGAAATGGAAAGGTCCCTCTCCATTCATGACTCTTGGCAGAAGATATGCTTGTGCAAAAATTAATGATGTTTATGTTTGGGTTCCAGTAGAAATGTCAAACTATATTAAACAGGGAACTCACAAGATGACCAAAGAAATCAAAAGGCTGGAAGTTAACCTCCCCGGGTGGCAGTCACTCGAGCAGAAATGCTGAGGACGGCTTCTGCTCACCTCATCATTTAGGAGCAAATCAAAATCATGACCCAGAGGGCTGAGTCAGAATTGGATACATTGAGACAAGCACTTCAGGAACATGTTTCTAATGAAGTTGGCTATCGTCACTTCCACAATGAGTGTGGGTCAGAGAAAGCCCATACAATATTGGGCACATATTCTCCAACCTGCCATTGCTCAAGTGATCACTTTGTTTGCTATGCCACCTACCATTTATTTTTTAAATACTGCATATTTGTGTGAACTTTTTAACATAAGAAATAGTTCTTAATATGCCTATAACTTTATAGGAAAATCTCGATGGATTCTTTTGTGTGTTTCATGGAACATTACAAAGTGTTATAGACCCAAAAGACAGACTCAGCTTGCTTATGTACCAAGAAAGAGAGATCAAAAAGCACAACATATTTTTCTTACCAGTTTCAGTTCTGATGCCTGGCAACAGATTAATGTCAAACAATCAATTACCTGTCCTTTGTGTGTTTAGAGGAGACTATAAGATCCATCAATAAGTTATTAAGATGGCCCAAGTATGTAACAGCCCATCTTCAAAAGATGACTATAACAGGGAAAGGGGTTATTGATTGGGGACCCCATGAGCAGTTTTTAGATGGTCTTAATCAAGCTATAGGTCTAGTTTTAGAGTTTAGAGATAACTGAGACACCAGAGTACTTATCACTAAATTAAAAGGAAATGGTATAATGAGATGGGTCCAAGAAGGATTATCTCCACCTATGTTGAGAATGGATTTTGGCCCATTACAAAACTCCATCTAAAAAATTGGGTCAATTAAGGAGCCGTTCAGGGTTTTAAGGGCTAATTATGAATTAAGTGCTACTGCTGACAGTTCTACTGTACAGAAAAATCACCCATAAGACATTTATCTTCAGGATTGTGTGCTAAATCCCTATGTATTTCTGGCAGGGAATATTAAAGATAAAACCCTATATTATATATCATGTCAAGGATGTAGCCTATGGCAATGCATTAATTATATCTTTTGGGATAATGTTACTAGAATTATGATCTTTAAAAAGATCTGTTGCAGTATAGATACCAGTTACACTTGAAGAACCCTGGCAGGAAATTCTCTCAGTAGCCTTTATGCAAGAGCTATTAACACACTTGGAGAAAAGGACAGAGATTTATTTGATGGTTGATTGTTGGGATTGTCATCCTCACCGGTATCATTGTCTCCACATCCACTGCTGCCATTGCTCTACACCATTCAGTCCAAAATGCCAAATATTTACAGGAATTCCAAAAGAATTACATGAAAACTTGGCAGACTTAGATTCACATTGACCAAGAAATCCTTGGAGAAATTTAACAATTAAAAGACTCTTTTAATTTAACAATTAAAAGACACACCTGGGCATGGTGTCGCATGCTTGTAATTCCAGCATTCGGGAGGCTAAGACAGGAGGATAGTGTTTTGCGGTCAGCCTCAGCTACTTAGTGAGGCCCTTTGAAATCAGTGAGACCCTGTTTCAAAATAAAGAATAAAAAATATGGCTGGGGGTATAGCTCAGAGGTACAATGCCCCTGGGTTCCATCCCCAGTACCACCAAAAAAAAGACTCTATGATTTGTTAGGGAACAATTATAGGACTATGATGGTTGCAGCATATGCAGTGTCATTGTACTATTACTGAATATTGTGTTACAAAAGTGCCTTCCAAGGATAATGATACAGAATGGTCTCATGTTAAAAACCACCTACTACTGTTAGACCCTTTTCATGATGCTTCATTAGATATATTAAAATTATAGTGTCAAGTTCGGGCCATACACTAAAACTGCAACTTTTACAGATGCTGATGTCTGAGAAAGCTTGGCTGATGGTATTTCTAGTCTTAACCCTTTTAAGTACTTTTCTACTCAAGTATGGGGACTGCTTAGCTTGACTATTTTGGTTGTAATATTGCTTTTTGTTCTCTGCAGAATATGATGGAAACAATGTTTCAAAAATAAGAAGTTCCAAGGCTTGTACTCCTGGCCTTGTCTTGAAAACAAAAATGTTTGAAGTCTTCTCGGGCCACAGCACTGAGGTCACCTCAGACAGGCTTGGCTAAACACACAGTGTTTCACCAAGTGGAACTTGTTTGCCTGCCAACAAGAACAAGATAGGATCAACAAGCAGTTGTGAACTTTCATGCATCTTCTTTATTTCTCAGAACTGTTTACCCTTTCCTTCCTTGAACTCAATACATGACTGCCTTGTTGGCTCCTATGTTTGTCATTTTTAGAATGCTTTGTTTTAATTCTCAGTAAAAGAAAGATGCTGGTTAAAGGAGAGCGAAGGGTTTCTGCCTTCTCCCCAGTTGCCCTGTATCCCTAATATTTGACTCTGAGTCATTCGTGTGCAGACTTCTTATTGAAGCATTTGTGGCATCATTAAGTTCGTGAGGGTCTAAGTTACTTCATGCTGGCCTTGAACCTGTGATCCTCCTGACTCAAGCTTTCACGTACTAGGAGCACAGGTGTGAGCCTCCTTGCCAGCTTGTTAATTCTTTTATTTGATTTCTTTACAACAATTTTCTCTATAAACAATTTTTTAGATTGCCACACCTAATAGAGGTGGAAGTTGTTGAACATGTTGTTGAACATTGCACTTTTGTGAACTACAAGGAAGAATTTTCCAACAACTACAGATGCTGACTTAAATGTAAGACAATGATTTCTCTGTCACTAAAAATGTTTAAGCAAAAGAGGTACATCACTTACTGGGAATGTTCAAGCAAGTATTCTAAGGGGGAAAAAAAAAGCATTGAAAATGGCTGCAATAAAGCCAGGCACATGCCTGCAGGTTCAAGGCCAGCCTCAGCAAATTTAGCAAGATCCTATTTCAAAGTAAGAAATTTTAAAATGGGGTATAGATAGGAGATAGAATTCCCCTGGACTCAATTCCTGTAGCTCCAAAATATGGCTAAGATGGGAGTTGTGCATGGTAGGAAACACCTGTAATACCAGTAATTGGGAGGCTGAAACAGGAAGATCTCAGGATTGAGGCCAGTGTTCAGTAATTTAGGGAAACTGTTTCAAAAAATAAAATAAAATGGGTGTAGCTTAACGATAGAATCTTCCAGGTTTGATCTTCAGTACTGCAAAAAAGATGTCTAAGATGGTAAGTGCATCTATGCAATAAAGAATTGGCTGGGGGGAGTGTAAGAGGATCTTGACTCATATTATGCC
Organism: Muscardinus avellanarius; assembly: GCF_963383645.1. Taxonomy (NCBI): domain Eukaryota; kingdom Metazoa; phylum Chordata; class Mammalia; order Rodentia; family Gliridae; genus Muscardinus; species Muscardinus avellanarius. Next base: position 84,998,098 of record NC_137797.1, read on the forward strand.
AGAGGTCCTTCCCAAGTCTAGTACAATAAGAGCCCCTAAGATAAGTATTATGAGTTTCCATATGAATAAAACTAGTGATTCTTTCAACGTGGTTTTATGTAATTGTTAACCCAAAAAAACACTTGGAATAGAAAAACATCATTATTTTTATGATTACAATCTCAAAGGCAAACACAAATTCAGTATGGCCAGTTTCCTTCTAAGCAGTGTGTCACACGTCATCTTGTCCTCACTCTTGACCCCAGTCCATGTCCTGCTTTACCTTTGGAGTCCTGCTTACTTTTGAAGCAGTCCATGTCCTGCTTTACTGACTACTCACATTGTGGAGTGAAACATCATGTAATTCTATTTGTTCTAAAATTGCCTCTTCCTTAACTGAGAGGAAACAACAAAAGTCATTCCAGTTGTCTCCATGTTTCTTTGAATGAACCGAACATAAGGATACTGGTAGAATACTGATATATGTCATAGAATTTTTTTTACAGGGGCCCAAGAAAAGAATAAAGTTTCTATTCCATTAGAAGTAACACATACATTTGGCTTCTCAACATTAGTAGTCCTTAACCTGGCTGTTCATGAGCATCACCTGGGAAGCCTTTAAAGTCTTAAAGCCCAGGCCCACCCAACCAATCCAATCAGAGTCTTATAAGGGCAAAAAGAATAAGTAAGGCTGTTTGTTAAGCCAGGCTTGGTAATGCATGCCTGTAATCCCAGTACTTGGGAGGCTGAGACAGGAGGATCATAGGTTCAAGGACAGCCTCAGCAACTTATTGAGACCGTGTTTCAAACTAAAAAATAAATAATATTAGAGTGTAGCTCAGAGGTAGAATGCCCCTGAATGCAATCCCCAGTATCACCAAACAAAAGAGAGAAAGAAAAAAGAAACCAAAAAGAGATTTAGTTTCCAAATTGTTTTCAACATACACTGAGAGTTGAGACCGCTGTTATTTTGTATGTTGCATTCTTTCTCTCACTGCCCTTGCTCACTCACTGGCACAGATGAAACTTAAAACAATAACAAAGACAGCCAGAGGCTCCCTGCATTTCACTGATTTCACATAGGTGCTATCAGAATAGTTAAAGTGCCCAGAGAGAAAGAGTGGCAATCATTGGCTTCCAAAAGGATTTTTTCTCCTTCACTATGGAAAAATAAAAGGTAAAAAAATACTACTTTTTCTAAAGTAGGTAGAAAATAAAATATTTTAATTCTTAGTTTAGGGCTGTTTTTTCTTTTTCTATAAAACACAATTAAGAAACAAGTACAAATAAGTAGGAAACACCTATTGTGTCACGGCACCCTGTCTGACTGTGTGCAGGTCACACCAGCACAGCAGTATGAGTTAGTGTTAGAAAATAATAGCAATGATGCTTTTGACATATTGGGTACTTTTCATTTTAAGAACTCAGTTATGGTTTAACCACTGGAATCACTTGTGTGAATAAGCATTTGTCACATCTATAGAAGAAGCAATCTTTAATATAATTATTTAGTCATATTCATTGTATAAGTTAATGGGCTTATCGATCATGTCCATTACCCCTGGCCCCTTCTTCCCCACTGACCCTGATTTCCTTCCCCTCTCCCAGTAGTTTGTCTTCCATTTTGCAGGTGGTTTGCTTTGTTACGTCTCACACACGGCATTCATGTCTGTGTTTGACTAACTTCACTTACTGTGATGAATTTCCAGTTCTTCCCTCTTCCCTAAAAACAGCACGCTTCCAAGCCAGGCAAGTGCTCCAGCCCTGAGCTACACTCTGCTCTCAAAGGAACAGCTTAAAATACAACGGTGACAGATGTGTTAAACAGATCATGAAAGAAAACTGAGAAATTTTAGATTAATTCTATTGCACAGAAAATTCGAGTGTCAATTAGCATGAATGCTATAATCCAATGTACTGAACAAATATAAACATATGTGAAGTTTTATGCATGTTATGTAGTCTTCTATATTCACATCAACATGAGTATGCACATGAATGTGCACATGGAATGTGTTTATAATTATTTAGAAACAGAATTTTCCATGTGTTTGCTTTTTACCTATGGGGTTAAATTTGCTGGTTATTTTTAAATTTTTGTTTCACTATTTTATTAATTTTTATTTTCCTTTTATAATAATAAATTAATTTTATAATAAATAAAATACCAAATAATCCAAATGACTTGAAATGGCACCAATTTTTTTTTTAGGTCTGGGGATGGAACCCAGGGGCATTAGACCTCCAAGCTACACCCCTGCCCTATGTTTTATTCTTTATTTTGAAACAGGTCTCACTGAGTTGCAGAGGGCCTCACTAAGTAGCTGAGGCTGTCCGCAAACCATGATCCTCCAGTCTCAGCCTCTCAAATGCTGGGATTATAAGTGAGCACCACCACACCTGGCTCCAATTTTTTTTCAACAGCATGAACTGATTTATTTGGGAATAAATCTGGGAGGAGGCACCTGACTGGGAGAGTCAGAGGCCCCTGTCTTACAGGCTAGGGCCTTTTTATGGGGCATTAGGAGGAAGGAATAGTTACACAGTTGTGGCTTTTCCCCACTGGTGGTCTTGACAGGGGGCCAGACAGGTAGGTTTATGGGCTGGGGGCTGGGGGCTGGGGGCAGGGGGATGGTTAGGGCCACTTTTCCCACCACTACTGGACTTCGTTGTTTCCTCCAGTTCGTTGTTGGAGGTTTTTCCTCACAGTGCCCACATTCCAGAGATTTTATAATATTTATATTGGGAAATGGGCACCTGAATTTTCTCTGGCTACTTCCTGTATGGCTTAAGAGACCCTGTTTCCAAATTTAAAAAAAAAGTATAAAAATAGGTCTGAGAATGTAGCCCAGAGGTAGAAGGGTCTCCAGGAACCCCAGTACCACCAAAAAAGAAAAGAAGGAGAAGAAGAAGAAGAAGAAGAAGAAGAAGAAGAAGAAGAAGAAGAAGAAGAAGAAGGAGGAGGAGGAGGAGGAGGAGGAGGAGGAGGAGGAGGAGGAGGAGGAGGAGGAAGAGGAGGAGGAGGAGGAGGAGGAGGAGGAGGAGGAGGAGGAGGAAGAGGAGGAGGAGGAGGAGGAGGAGCATTTATTCCCTGGGTTGCATTTGACCTTAGAGGACTAGGTCCAAAATGTTGGAGGTTTTTCCTTAATCCTTTATTTCCAGTTTGTTCCATAAATCTCAATTTGAAGACCCAGAAGGTCAGTTCTACCAGGTCTTTTAAGCTGCCTTGCAGGTAACAGAACAGTTACATAGCTCTTTTGGAAAAACACCAAGCATAATTACCAGGAAAGATGATGGTTGTAGTGTAATTAGGCCTATACATTTTGGGAACCCAAATATTAAAACATTATAGTCTAATACATGTTTTGTAAAACTTTACCCAAGGCAAATCAGTGTGGTAGGATCATCCCAGCAATGTATATTTTCAGTGCCAAAGAAAAACTTTTAAAAGCAATGAATATTGTATTTGTAAACATTCATAAGCTCTAAAAGAGTGAAAATGGCCATATTTCCTGTAATAAAAGCTTTATTTTGCTTTAAACTTATATTAAGGCTTACATTAGAAAACTAGGTCTACAATTTACCTTTTTCGTTATGTTGAGTCACTAACTGGCAACAGAACCCAGGCCACAAGGACATTTTATAACTCCTTTAGGAAAGGGTGGTGCAGAGGCAAGGCTGAGGCCCAGTACCAGGTGTGGGCAGGGAAACAGGTGGGCTTGGAGCCTGGGCCCTGAGCCAGGCAGATGGGAGCACTGAGGAAGAGAACATGAGAAAGGAACAATTTTTACAAAGAGATGGCTGGGAATGGAGTAGAAAAACACCCATACATAATAAGACACTTTGGAAATGTAATCAAAGTTTAAACATGAAACTTACTTGTTTTATATACACATAGCCTGAAGGTAATTTTATATTTTTTAATAATTTCTTGCATGAAGCAAAGTATAATGATGTCAAATTTTCCAACAGTGGCATCATGCCAGAGCCCAAAAGTTTTGAATTTTGGAGAACTTCAGATTTTTATTTTGCAGATAAGGAATTCTCAATCTGCATTATGTCTCAAACCATCACTAACATAATGGAGAGGATTCTTAAGGAGAGAAACAAGAAATACTGAATTCATCGTCCAGTTCAATCTCTTGGAATCTCTTGTATGTTCTTTGAAGCTAGTTCAAATTTTATCTATGACCAAAGACTTCCGAGTCACCCACTAATCTCCTCCTTCTCTGAATTTTAACAGATTTTTGTCTGTTTCACACATTTAGAACTCAGTCCTATATTGAATTATGGTATTTCACTTTTCTTATGTATGAGACTGTCCTTTCCAATGAGAATGTAAGCAAGCAAAGAACAAGACTATAGTATGCATGAGCCTGACACAAGGTTATGTGCACAATCGGCCTGTACTTATCTTACATTCAGGAATAGGTGGAATCTTCAAAATGGGGCTTGTTCAGTTGTGCCATGAGAAAGCCAGGTTTCTCATAACCTTTTTGCACTTACAGCTAAATCAGTGAGCACTTCCAATGATCTGTTACAGAGTATGCCAGAGCACGTTTGGCAATGACTCCAATTTACATAGTCCATTATTTTTTGTAACCATGGCTTCCTCTGATCATACACTCATTGCTTAACTAAGCAAGAAATGCTTCAGACAGGCTGCATATATACAGTCAAAATGTTATTCAAAGGATAAAGTCACGTAATCCTGAAGTTTATTTTTGGGAATATGATATAATTAGAATACTCTTTAAGCCAGGCATGGTGGCACATTCATGTAATCCCAGTATTTGGGAGGCTGAGACAGGAGGATCACAGTTTCAAGGCCAACATTAGCAACTTAGTGAGGCCCTCTGCAACTTGGTGTGATCGTATTTCAAAATAAAAAATTAAAATAGGTCTAGAAATGTAGCTCAGAGCTAAAACACCTCGAGTTCAATCCCCAGTAACACACACACACACACACACACACACACACACAAACAAACAAACAAACAAACACACACACACACTACAAAATACTCTCTAAAAAACAAAGAAAAGTTAGTTTTGTGGTGAAATAAGAATGAAAAATACTGCATACTTTAGCCAGCTCTTGGAAATTCACACTATGCATTAATACACCCTGGCTCTTGTAAATTATTTTTTACACTGGGCATTGAACCCAGAGCATTCTACCTCTGAGCTATACCCCTACCACATTTTATTTTTTAAGTTGAAACAGGTCTCACTAAGTTGCTGAGGCTGGCCTTGAACCTGAAACCCCCCTGTCTCAGCCTCCCAAGTGTTGGAATTGTAAGTGTGCAGCACCACACCTGAGTCATGGAAATCCTTGCCGTGGCTCAGCCTGCTTCATTTCACTTAGCACTTCACTTCTCAATCAAATCAGTTGTTACACAGCATTCAGTAGCTTCCTGTAGACCATGCTTCAGCAAATGCTGATGACAAGATGCACAATTCCACTTCCTTTCTCTCAAAGGTCATACCAAAATCTATAGTTTATTATTGATCTATCACTATCTGATTTATTAAGGTTGATTAAAACAATCTTTGCATCCACATACATCTTTAAATCTTTAAAGTCCAAACTTTTCCTTAAAGATGTGTAATGCAGAAGATTATCCTTTAAGCCGGGCGTGGTGGCGCACGCTTGTAATCCCCGCACTTTGGGAGGCGGAGACAGGAGGATCGCACAGGTTCGAAGCCAGCCTCAGCTACTGAGTGAGGCTCTCAGCAACCTAGTGAGACCCTGTTTCCAAATAAAGTACAAAATAGGTCTGGGAGTGTAGACTGGAGATAGAAAGCCCCTGGTTTCCACCCCCAGTACCACCAAAAAAAAAAAAAAAGAAGAAGATTATCCTTTAGTGTCTAGGGAGCCGCATAAACAATCCACATATTTTGAGGTTCTTAAAAAGCAAATATGATGGTTTTATTTACCAGTTAGACTCCACAGTACATGGAAGGCTGTCAACCTTCCATTTAATAGGTTTCTCAGCTATTCATTCCTTTTCTCCTACTCAACTGTTAAGATTATGATGGTAATGCTTTAAAATATTCTATCCGAGAAGGAATCCATCAACACCAAAGCAAGCTGTGGCTCACATATAGTGAGATGGCCTGAGAGAAAAGGGAGCAAAGAGAACATCTACCCTGATTGAGAACAAAACCTCTGGCTATCCTTAAAATATTAAAAATCTGGTTTGCGGCAGCTTCTGTTCCCCTGTGAAAACAGAGAAAGATGGTAAAAGCGCAGAGCTGGAAGAGGGCTCTGGATGCCATAGTAACGGCATCTTCAGCGATGACATTACGAACCACCTGGTGCTCTCCTGACTAAACCGCAACATTATGTCTCAACATTCACCAAGGTAGGACAAAACCTCGGCAGCAAACAGAACAATCACATTAAAGCAGCAATTCACCCACAGGTTGCAGTGGGATGCATCAATCTTTTTTATTTCTCTAATAATGTCCTTTTTGCTACCAGGTGTTGGTGCCAAAACAAGATTTATGAGCAGAGCCAAATTCAAAGTACTCTCAAAGTAAAGCAGAGAACTATAAATTTGTATATCACAAGGAACCTGCAAAGCAGACTTCACGGAAATCTATTTATTTCAGTAAGAAACTCTTGCCAAACTTCTAGTTGAGTTCATCAACAGAGGTGCTAGAGCAGAGGCTGAGTGCCCACGCTGGAGAAACAAGGAGACCTGGGTAGGGTGTTGGACTGAGTGATCTCTCCATGGGCTCCCATGGGAAAATGCAGGCTTCTGCTACAGGCACAGTGTTTCATGACATTAGGACTGAACAACAGACCAAGTGATGGTGGTGATGATTTCCCACCCTCCCATCAAAAAGAAACCCTTTCTGGTTTTGCAAACCTGTTCAGATAAGAAATAATTTTGATCTCAATGTGGACTCAGATTCATTCCATGCATCATTTTTAATTCTATATATTAAGAATTTCTTCCATGAGAAGCATGGTGCTGTGGAGGTATGTCTCACTACAGAGCAACAAATAGGCCTGGCTCTCTGCCTTAAGGATGCATGCTGATCATACTTCCTGCCCCTTTAAAAAGGGCAGCGTGGACACATGACTTGTTTGGGCCAATAGAATGGGAGTAAAAGGGAAGTATGTCACTTCCAAGCAGAAGGTGTTTTGGTGTGTGTGTGTGTGTGTGTGTGAGAGAGAGAGAGAGAGAGAGAGAGAGAGAGAGAGAGAGACTGAAGATAGAACCTGAGTATCTCTGTAACCCTAAGCTACATACCCCCAGCCTCTATTTATTTATTTATTTATTTATTTATTTATTTATTTATTTATTTTGTGGTACTGGGGACGGAACCCAGGGGCATTCTACCTATTTAGTGTGTGTGTGTGTGTGTGTGTGTGTGTGTGTGTGTGTGTGTGTGTGTTACTGGGGACGAAACCCAGGGGTATTCTACCTCCAAGCTACACCCCCAGCCCTATTTATTTTTATTCTTTATTTTGAAACCAGGTCTCAATGAGTTGCAGAGGGCCTCACTAAGTTGCAGAGACTGTCCTTGAACCATGATCCTCTGGTCTCAGCTTCCCAAATGCTGGAATGCTGGAATTAGCAGCATACGGCACCACACAGGCTTATTTTTACTTTAGAAATGGGGTCTTACTAGGTTGCTGAGGGCCTTATTAATTTGCTGGTGCTGACCTTGAACCTGTGATCCTCCTGTCTTGGCCTCCCGAGTACTGGGATTACAGATGTATGCCCTCATGCCCAGCTCTAAGCAGTTTTCAGGGTCAAGGTATCATGTGCTCTCTCTCCTCTGCTGTGATCATGAGAGCACATGATGAAATAGTCTGTCACCTGCACTGAGCAGGCCTTCCGCCCATGTTAGCCATCCAAAAGAGAAAGAAGCTGTGTTAAATGGCTGAGAGTGGGACTGTTAGTAATCACGATACATGCAGGCTCTCCTATCTTTTAAGGAAAAAAGATAATAGCTTTTTAAAGAACGATGTATGTGGCACACTTTACAAGTATCACAGCTTGTCCTCTTTGAAATCTCACAAGAAAGACATCTTCACTTTCATTTCACAGAAGAAAATCACATGTGAGAGGAGTTAAGTCACTTGTCCAGGAGCAAACAGATGGGAAATGACCCAGTCACAGATCAGACCAGGCTCTAAATCCACCCATGCAGCCTGCTCTCAAAGAAGAGAGATTCTAGTCAGACTAAATGTTTAAAAAATAAAATACAGTAATTCTGAGGCAAAGCAAGTATGTGTTGTATAAATAGACAAGATAAACAGCTTTGCAGAAACGCAAAGGGAGGAAGATTGGTTTAGACCAAATTTAATGGGTAATATTGATGCAAATGGTTCTTGAGTCACAATGTCTATGGATGTAAGCCAGGTGTGGCAGCACACTCCTGTAATCCCCGTCCTCAGGAGTTGAAACAGGAGGATCACAGGTTTGAGGCCAGCCTCAGTAACTTAGTGAGATCCTGTTTTAAAATAAAAAAAAAAAAAAAATAGGGCTGGAGGTATAGCTCAGAGGTAAAATGGAGAACATCCCTGGGATCAATCCCTAGTACCCACCTCAAAAAAAAAATGATTTGGTGGGATTTTGAGGAGTAGAAAGAATAAACAAAGCAATAGAACCTGAAGGCACTGCACAAGCAAACATGGACAGAATGGAAACCAGGCACGGTGGTATATGCCTATAATCTCAGTACTTGGTAGACTGAGACAGGAAGATCACAAGTTCGAGGACAGCCCCAGCAAGTAGTGAGACTCTTATCAACCTAGCAAGATCCTCTTTCAAAATAAAAACAAAGCCGGGCATGGTGACACACACTTATAATCCCAGAATTTGGGAGGCTAAGACAAGAGGATCGAGGTTCGTGGACAGCCTCAGCTACTATTTAGTGAGACCCTTTGCAACTCAGTGAGACCCTGTTTCAAAATAAAGAATAAAAAAGAGGGCGGGGGTGTAGCTCAAAGATAGAATTCCCCTGGGTTCATTTTTAGTAAAATTATTCAATGAAACAAATTGTACGAGTTAATGGGTTTCCCTGTGGTGTCTCCATACGCGCACATGTCGTGCTTTGCTTGCATCTACCCTCCTGAGCACGTACTCCCTCCTGCCTCCCAAATCCCCTGTCTCTTCCTCCTTTCCCAATGGTCTGTCTTCTATTTTTCAGGATTTTTGTTTTGTTTTGAGTTTCCACATCTGGTTTTAGAATGCATGATAGTTATCTAGCTAAGTGTGTTTAACATGATAACTCTCAGAGCCACCCATTTTCCTAACAGAAGATTCTTATAGAAAGAGTAAAAAGGTGATACATGAGCTACAGATGGACTTTTATGGACTTTTTCCCATGGAATTAATTCTAAAACACAGGATAAACCATGAAATGCCAACCAGCACTAGAGGAATACAGTGAAAAATGCACTTAGAATGAATGTGAACTTCTGTGAAAATATTACAGGAACATAATGTTAAAATTCAAGATTGAAATTCACCAATATAGAACATCTTAAATTCCATTGTTAATTTCCTTTAAGCCTATAGAAGAGACCCCTCCTAGACCAACAAGCCAAGAAGAGGTTGCCGCACACAGGAAGGTCAGGTGTCCTGACCTCAGCCAACATCAGAGATCTGCTCAGCCAACTTTAACTCCTACACCGAAATTGCAGTTTATAATTCAGTCAGAGTCGCAGTAGAGACCTGAATTGTTTCAAATGGAAGAAATGTGAGTTGGAGTAATGGGGAGGGAGGACTGGCTCATGAGTGTGCCTTCATGGATGGTAGCTGTGGAATAAATGAATTTCAAGTTGTGAGGAGCCCGGTTGGCAGAGCATGTTCGAGTTACAGGAGAGGTTTTGGGGAATGAAGAGTAGAAGATAAAATTGCAAACTGACAAATATGTGTTTAAAAGAATTGGTCAGCCGGGCGTGGTGGCGCACGCTTGTAATCCCCACGCTGGGGAGGCTGAGGCAGGAGGATCGCACGGGTTCGAAGCCAGCCTCAGCTACTCAGCGAGGCTTCCAACAACTTAGACCCTGTTTCCAAATAAAATGTAAAAAAAAAAAAAGTCTGGGAGTATAGCCCGGAGGTAGAAGGGCTTTCAGGAACCCCAGTACCACACACACAAAAAAGAAAGAATTGGTCAAATGATCAATCAGTAAGTTAATATGTTAGAATTAGAATCAGACCGTGGATGAGTTTAAAAGCTCTAAGATGTCCAAAGGCATGAGGACATCCCAGAGGCTTTGCACAGGGAAGTAATATAATTTAATACCCTTATTTTTATTTTTTACATTTGCATGGTGATTTGTTTCCTTTTATGTTCTTTACAATGCTAAAAACTGCTAAAAATAATGAGAGGTAATTGTTTTGAGGTCTTTTTAATTTAATTGAATACTTTATCTTAACAATGTCAAGATGTTTTTAATGGAAAGTGTTGTATTATAAATGTACTAAAAAAGCATTTCCCATATTGAAATTTTTTTTAGTGTGAGTATGTAATACTGGGGACTGAATTCATGGGCATTCTACCTCTGAGCTACAGCCCTAGCCTTTTTTTTTTAATCCTTATTTTAAAAAGGGTCTCACTAAGTTGTGGAGGATCTAAGTAGCTGAGGCTGGCCTCGAACCTGCAATCTTCCTATCTCAGCCTCTCAAGTACTGGGATTCCAAGCATGCACCACCATGCCTTGCTCCATATTAGATTTTAAAAATGTATTTTTAAAAAATTCTACCTATAATAATAAACAATGGTTATAATAGGTATACAATACCTCTGATTAAACCTAACAAAAGAAATATAAAAATAATGCGAATGAGTCAGAGGTGATGATGCATGCCTGTAATGCCAGTACTTGAGAGGCTGAGATAGGAGGATTCGAGGCCAGCCTAAGCAATGTAGTGAGACTCTAGCAACGTAGTGAGATTCTGTTTCAATATAAAATCATAAAGCTGGAGGTGTAGCTTGGGGGTAGGATGGCCCTAAATTTAACCCCCAGTACTAAAAAAAATTTTAACAAAAATATAAGTAATATAAGTGTGTAAATTATATCCCAATTAAGTCCTTACCAAAAGAGTAACACAGAAAATGCATGAATTTAGAAAAAATTAATGAAAAAATTTAACACATATCCTTAAGATGTTTTCAAATAAAAATGGGTTCTACTGTGCACATATGATGAAGCTGCCCTCGTGAATGGCCATGATATCAAGACTCTTTTCCAGGTCAAAGAATATCAAAATACTAAATATTTCTGTATATGAATATTTCATAATTTACCAAATCTCTTGCTGGGCAGTTATAGCATTTTCAAATTTTTTGACATTAAGAGTAATGATGTGGGAATACTGTCAGATCCCTTCACTGGGTACAATGCCAGTAGAAAACTGTGAATCAAAGGAAAATACATGTCTTAATGTACGTATTCCTGAAAAAGTCAGGCAATTGAAATTTAGTCCCCTTTTTACACAGCTGTGTCTAGAATTGGAAAATGGGATTTTATATTTCTGCCAAGTAAAACTCATTACTTTATGGTTGCTTTAAATTGCATTTCCTCAATTACTAGCGTACTTCAGCAATTTTTACACATGTACTCAAAATATATTTTTAATTGCCTATTCATATCCTTTGTTCTTTTTTTTTTTTTTTTTTTTTTTTTTTTTGGTAGTGCTAGAGGTGGAACCCAGGGGCTTTCTACCTCCAGGCTATACTCCAGACCTATTTTCTATTTTATTTGGAAACAGGGTCTCACTAAGTTGCTGAGAGCCTCACTAAGTAGCTGAGGCTGGCTTCGAACCTGCGCGATCCTCCTGTCTCAGCCTCCCAAGCGCTGGGATTACAAGCGTGCGCCACCACGCCTGGTTCTTTGTCCCTTTCTTTCTTTCTTTCTTTCTTTCTTTTTTTTTTTTTTTTTTTTTTTTTTTTTCGTGGTACTGGGGTTCCTGGAAGCCCTTCTACCTCTGGGATACACTCCCACGGGCTACACTCCCAGACCTATTTTTTTACTTTTTATGTGGAAACAGGGTCTCTTAAACCAGCGCGATCCTCCTGTCTCCGCCTCCCAAGCGCGGGCATTACAAGCGTGCGCCACCATGCGCGGCTTTTTGTCCATTTTTTTACTGATGTGTTTCTTCAAGAGTTTTTGAAAGACAAATCTAGTTAAGATATGCTAAACAGATCAGGCAGGGTGCTGTCTGAATGCCACTAAGGAAGATTAAGATTTCAGAAAATAAATCTTCATGTTGTTTGTATTGCTATAAAAATTGGGCCTTATTTTGTTAATGCTCAGAATGATGTGATGTTCCAAAGAACAATATAACCAAAGTAATTTCAATTTTTAACCCGATATAGTCAGTAATCAAAATACATGTATGGAAATATATATTCAAATATATATGAATTTTTTCAATGGTAGAGATTGAACCCAGAGCCTCAGACATGCTGGGCAAGGGCTCTACCACTGAGCTACGTCCCAGTCCTCAATTCTTAACTCCTCTACATCTATTTCTGAAATGCTATGAAGGAAAATGAATATATATTGTGCATAATAATACTTGTGGAAAATTTCCTTTTTCCTCTCCTTTCTGTCCTCTCACATTAGCACCTTATGAGCCAATTTCTCTCTTCAGAGCCAAAAAAAAATTCCTCCACTCCTCACACAGGCAGCCTTATTCCTGCCTCCACCCTCTGTCTCACTACCATATCAAGTGTTGGGGAAAACAGAATTAAAAACAAAATCTCAGTCAGTCAGGGTGGCACATACCTCCAATCCCAGTAGGAGGCTCAAACAGGAGGGCTGCAGGTTCAAGAGCCGCCTCAGCAATTTAGCAAGATGACCCAGCAACTGAGACCCTACTTCCAAATAAAAAATAAAATAGGGCTGGGATGGAGCTCAGAGGTAGAAACCCTTGCATTCAGTCCCCAGTAACAAAATAATAATAATGATTTTAAAATAAATAAAAACAAAATCTTCTGCCCACTCAGAAAACCTCTCTACAAGTGTGGAGGAGGAAAAGACAGTTTTATTGTGCAATAAGTATTAGAATACGACATTTGTTACATGCATTCCACCAAGAGATTGAAAAGAAAAAAAGCAATCACCTCCCTTTGTACAAGTAAGCAGACTCCAGTACACACCCTCTCCAAACAAGCAGTAACAGGACTTGGCTGCACGGGTCACCCACAGTCCAACCCCGCTTCACCTGGTAATTGGAGTAGCCATTTGAGTTGGCTACCTAGCTTTATCCAGAAAAAATATAAACTTCTCATATCTTTATGACTGGAAGTACTGTTGGTGGGAGTGCTCACAAAGCCAAAGTTCTACCATCCCCAGAAGCTGGAAAACAGGGCACCGTTTTCCTTGCTGATTTCATTTCAAGGAGACGGCGCCATGGTCCTTAGGAAACCATTCCTGGATTATAAAGTAGTAGGAGGTTTAATTAGGTTTTACAAAGCTTACGCAGAGCCGGGTGTGTTGGCACATTCCTATAATTCTTGTATCTGAGAGACTGAGACAGGAGGATTGCGGGCTCAAGGCCAACCTCAGCAATTAAGCGAGACCTTGTTTCAAGCCCCTGGGTTCTATCCCCAGTACCACAGAAGGAAAGAAAGAGAGAAAGAGAGAAAGAAAGGAAAGAAAGAAAGAAAGAAAGAAAGAAAGAAAGAAAGAAAGAAAGAAAAAAGAAAGAAAAGGAGGAGGAGGAGGAGGAGGAGGAGGAGGAGGAAGGAGGGAGGGAAGGAAGGAAGGAGACTGCTATGCTATTTCTTAGACAATGAATGAAAATAATGTCTATGTTAAATAAATGTAACTATGTGTATCATTAGCCTATTCACAATAATTCCACATAACCACCGATCGCCCGTGGCATGCAATAGACAGGTATTTGGCTCAGAAGCCTGCCGAGTTCAGATCTGTGGCGCCCACGCAGGTCTGCGCGGTACCCTAGCACCAGTGGAGCTAAGACACTGGGCTGAAGAGGAGAGCTGGGTTCCAGGAGACTTGGGATCCCGCAGGCTCGCCGGGGCGTCCTCCTGAGGAAGGGCAGAGCGGCAGCGTGCGCCTGCTCTCGGTCACTGCGTCGGACTTTGGGTAAGCAGCGCCTCCCACCCCACACCCAGAACACCCTCAACTCCAAGGAACTGGGGAAGCAGTGTCACCCCATCACAAACATCCCGCCGGACCCAGCAAGTAACTTGGCCACACCCACAAGACTCCCGCAGGGAGCCTAGCATGGGGGAGGGAGAGGGAGCGATGGCTCCACCCGCCTGGCAAACACGCTCTCCACTTCTCGATCCCGCTTGTTCTGTTCTTGGGGTTTTGGTTTTTTGTTTTCGTTTGTGTCTTGTTTTGTTTTGTTTTGTTTTGTTTTTGCAGTACTGGGGATTAAACCCAGGGGCATTCTACCTCTGAGCTACATACACCCCCAGCCATATTTTTCATTCTTTATTTTGAAACAAATTCTCACTGAGTTGCAAAGGGCCTAAGTAGCTGAGGCTGTCTTTGAACGGCAAACCTCCTGTCATCCATCTTCATGGAGTACAAGATGGCGGAGGCATACATGCACACATCACCCATATTTGGTGATTAGCCCTTACCCAATTCCTGCTCCATTCCCTCCACCCTCCCTCCTTCTCATGTTTGGCTTAGTGTTTGATATATTTGTTAATCTTGGGTTTCTGATAAAACATCTTCAGGGTGATTTCGTGTCCCGGGCCTACAAATCCTCCTCAGTTCCCAGATTTGTCCTTGACAAAAGCTCCTCAATTCTGATTGCTTCTTTACTGGCTGAAATGTGCAATATTCTTACAAATTAAAGAACTCTACACCAGCCTGGGGTGAGGGCACATGCCTGTAGTCCCAGTACTTGGGAGGCTGAGACAGGAGGACAGTAGGTTAGAGGCCAGCCTCAGCAACTTATCGAGACCCTGTTTCCAAATAAAAAATAAAAAAGGGCTTGGGATGTAGCTCAGTGGTAGAATACCCCTGGATAGTGGGAACCTTTACATTTGACCAAACCCACAGAACTAATTAACAAAGATATATGTAACCCCCCTCTTCCTAAAAAAGAAAAAACTAAAGACCCTCTCCCCCTACAAACTTCCATGTAAAGTGGGTGGCAATAGGCAAATATTCCTTATTAATGTTATTGAAATAAAATAACATTCCATATTCAAAAATTTTACATGAAATACACATTTGTGATCCATCCAGTTATTTCATCAAATACGGAGACAACTGTTCATCTCCATACTGAGAGCAATTTCTTCTTTTATATATTTTTATTAAAGCCTCCATAGCCAACAAGGGTCTCATGAACCTTTTTTTAGAGAAATAATGTCATTAGTTATCTAGTTTGAACTGAATAACTTTTTGGTCTCATGAAACTCAAATGTTCCCACTTTTGAATTCATTTAATTCTCCTAATAAAGCCAGATGAGGTGGTGCACGCCTGTAATCCCAGAACTTAGGAGACTGAGAAAGGAGGATCACCAATTTAAGACTCTCAGCAACTCATGGAGACCCTGTTTCAAAATAAAAAATTAAAGCCAGGCATGGTGGCATATACCTGTGATTCCAATTCTTGGAAAGCAGAGACAGGAAGATTGCAGTTTCAAGGCTAATTTTAGCAACTTAGTGAGATGCTGTTTTCAAATAAAAGAGGTTGGGTGTGTAGTTCAGAGGTAGAACACCTCTGGGTCAATCCCCAGTACCACTCATGGAAAGAAAGAAGAAAGGAAAGAAAAAGGAAAGGAGGAAGGAAGGGAGGGAGGGAGGCAAGAAGGAAGGAAGGAAGGAAGGAAGGAAGGAAGGAAGGAAGGAAGGAAGGAAGGAGTAAGTAAGTGTGGAAGGAAGGAAGGACAGACTCCCAACTCAGCTCAAGGATTTGTCACCACAGTCCTCAGACCGCTCTCAATCTCAAGCTTTTACAGCAATAAAAACTAGCTCTCCACAAGCATGTCAGGTCGTAGAACATTGCCATGGAGTCCATTGTTCACTTAGCTAACCATCTCCAAGTTAAATATTGACAACAGTTATTGAACGTTCACCCATTTGTTCCAAAAAACTGTAATATTATGCTATTGTTTCTACAATAGAAAGTGAGAGAAATAAACAAAAATCTACAAAATATTATTAAATTTTAGAAACATCTAGTTACATAAAATTATGACAAATATAAAACCTTCCATCAATAGGAAAAAGATAGATAAATCAATAAATGGTGTTAGAGAATTAAAAAACTAAAACCTAGAATAACTGAAGAGGCAAATGCCCATATTTTAAAAACTGTAGTAGGTGAAAATATAAGGATGGTGACAGCAGAGTAACCACCTTAAGACAGCCCTATCCATCCTGCTCATGTGTATTCAAAATGTCTTCCTGTGACCCTGTCAAATAATTAGTTTGCCCTTAACCTCAGCTGCCTCCTTCACAAGGCCACACCTTGTTGCTACAAAGGCCAGACCATCAGGCAGCTTTAGAATCATAACCTAGACACCCTGGCCTAGCGGGTGTGGCTAACCCAGGTGTCAGGATGTCTTCTCGTCTGTCCTACATGGAAGGTTTGCCTGGAGTTAAGTTATTTCTAGAATAGACTATTTTCCGCATCCTCCTAGAGCCTAGTAACTCCCAAGAGTTTTCATAAGTCTTCATGGATTTTTTGTGCCTTCCCTTTTTCATTCCCAAGAGATTTGCCTTCTTATACAAAGTCCCGATAAAACTTTCTTGTACACGTTAATGAGTACGTGTGCAGCTTGGCTAAGAAAACTGGGCAGCTGCTTTGCTAAATGCATGTGCTGTGAATAATGGAAAACGCATCACCTTGGAAGGGAAGAGGACCAGATCCCTGCTTCCGCGAGATCGCCGGCCTGCGTAAAACTAGTCAGTATCTCACACAAGGCAGGCACTCAGTGAACAGCTGTGGAATACATCGAAACCAACATCGGGAGGATTTTGATGCTGTAACACTACCACCTAGTGGCAAATCTTAGAAAAAATCCAGATGTCCCTTAAAATCATTCCTTTAAAGGCCTAACCGCCTTTAAATCAAAATCTAACCACAAATAATATGCTAGCATTTCCTATTATTCTTGGAGTCACAATACATGCATAGATAGTATGCAAAAGAAAACTTTTGTGGTCAAGTAACTTTAGATAACCCAAATAAACAAAAATAAATAAACTTTTTTTTTTTTTTTTTTTTTTTTTTACTGTGGGGCTTCTAAAAGTATTTATAAGCTAAATGCATTTTGATTCTTTTTTTGTTTTTTTGGTTTTATTTTTTGGGGTTTTTTTTTTTTTTTTTTTTTTTTTTTTTGGTGGTACTGGGTTCCTGGAAGCCCTTCTACCTCCAAGCTACACTCCCAGACCTATTTTATACTTTTTTATTTTTGGAAACAGGGTCTCTTAAGCCAGCATGGCTGGCTTTGAACCTGCGGGATCCTCCTGTCTCTGCCTCCCAAGCGCAGGGATTATAAGCGTGCGCCACCACGTCCGGCATCATTTTGATTCTTTAGAAATAAGATATACAATATATTCTCATATCTATGGCTCACTTTTATTCATCTCGAAATGATTTTAGAATCAGGATTGATCTTACAACAGATGTGTGTATTTAATGTAGCAATAGGCTTTTCTCCAAAAGTTATTAAATCAATGGTAAGCCCTAAAATTAATGCCACTTTTATTGTGAATAAATATAGTAATATACAGATTTTCCACATTTATTTAAATATTGGTGTTTTTCTTGAAGCATTTCATTGGAATAGTGTTTCACATGATACCTTGCTGCAATAGACTAAATCAAATTGTTGATCTAATTACATTCATGTAGTTGTCATAATTAATCATAACAAATTGATCCATCTTACACAAATGAGTTTCACCTTTAAGCTCTAGTAAGTGCTTTTGCCTAGCAATTAGAGAAGCCATAAAAAGTAAAATTTGCCTAAAAATACTAAATTTTGTGCTATCATTAAAAAAATATATGTTCCATGGACTAAAAACAAGAATATAAAAACTAAAAATAATTTTTTGTCTCTGTGTGTAGTACTAGGGTTGAACCCAGGGGCTCTCTATCTCTGAGCCATTCCTAAAGCCCTATTTTATTTTTTTTTATTTTGAAACAGTCTCACTAAGTTACTGCGTGCACTGGCCTTGAACCTACCACCCTTCTGTCTTGGCCTCCCAAGCACTACATTACACGTGTGCACCACATTGCCCAGCTTGAAGATGATTTTAATTTCAAACTTGTACACTAAAGTACCAAAGGACATTGCAGAAAACTTGCAGAGCTACTTCAAGATATTTTAAATTATCAGGTGAAA